>NC_092335.1:291627500-291727500 GCF_046630445.1 Rutidosis leptorrhynchoides
CGGTGTGTCGAGTAGTCGGTGCCATTTCCTTCAAAATAGTCAAATGGAACAAGTTAATCATACAGAATTTTAAGAGTAGTTAATAGTATTTCGTAGCATAATATGAACTCATTTATAAAAGCTTTTTCTTCATATTAGCGTTTTATAAGTTTAAATTCGGGTAGTACCTACCCGTTAAGTTCATACTTAGTAGCTAATATACAATTCAACTACTACAATTCTATATGAAAAACTGATTATAATAATATTTCGTTTTCAAACTTTTACACAATATTTTACAAACTTACAATACCGCTTATTTTACATATAGCATGAAATATAGCACACAATAAATTTGATACAAGATGGTTGTGAAGATAATTCTAGCTAGTACACAAGTCGTTCAGCAAAGGCAATAAAGACACGTAATTCATACGTCCAGAAACAAGTCATGCATTCTGCTTTTACTAGGATTACTTCCCATCCTTGGTCTTGTGGAACATAACTGTTATGGCCGTTGATAAGACAGCATGTTGTAACGTCATCAAAGGGACGAGGGTTACGTAATGTCCAACAGTCCCGTAACAATCTAAAAACCTCATTTCTTACCCCAATTACCGACTTCGTCACTTGTGGAAACGTTTTGTTTAATAGTTGTATCCCGATGTTCTTGTTCTCATTTTGGTGAGAAGCGAACATTACTAATCCGTAAGCATAACATGCTTCTTTATGTTGCATGTTAGCCGCTTTTTCTAAATCACGAAGTCCAATATTCGGATATATTGAGTCAAAATAATTTCTTAACCCATTGCGTAAAATAGCATTTGGGTTCCCTACAATATATGCGTCAAAGTAAACACATCGTAACTTATGGATTTCCCAATGTGATATCCCCCATCTTTCGAACGAAAGCCTTTTATAAATTCTTGGAACGTTCTTCGAATGTCTTACAAACTGATCTCGCCTTAAATAGTTGTGCCGAAGAATTCTGACCGACTCTAGACAAAATTTCATCAATCATGTCTCCGGGTAGGTCTCTTAAAATATTGGGTTGTCTATCCATTTTGTGTTTTTATACTGTAAAATAGACAAGAGTTAGATTCATAAAAAAAATACTTATTAATACAAGCAATTTTTACATATATCATAAAGCATAAGCACACTATATTACATATATTACACCACACGAATACAACTATCTTATTCCGACTCGCTTGTTTCTTCTTCTTCGGTTTTGGTTCATTTTGCCAAGTTTCTAGGGATATATGATGTTCCCCTAATACGAGCCGTCGTTTTCCACATTGGTTTAGAAAAACCTGGTGGTTTAGAGGTTCCCGGGTCATTGTTACAACTTAAGGACTTTGGGGATTGACGATACATATAAAGTTCATCGGGGTTGGAATTAGATTTCTCTATTTTTATGCCCTTTCCCTTATTATTTTCTTTTGCCTTTTTAAATTCAGTTGGGGTAATTTCTATAACATCATCGGAATTCTCGTCGGAATCCGATTCATCGGAGAATTGGTAATCCTCCCAATATTTTGCTTCCTTGGCGGAAACACCATTGACCATAATTAACCTTGGTCGGTTGGTTGAGGATTTTCTTTTACTTAACCGTTTTATTATTTCCCCCACCGGTTCTATTTCTTCATCCGGTTCCGATTCTTCTTCCGGTTCCGACTCTTCTTCCGGTTCCGACTCTTCTTCCGGTTCCTCTTCGGGAACTTGTGAATCAGTCCACGAATCAGTCCAATATATATTCGACTATTCATTATTATTAGGTGAGTCAATTGGATTTGTGCTAGAGGTAGACATCTATCACATAATATTAAACATGTTAAGAGATTAATATATCACATAATATATATACATGTTAATAATATATAGTTTCCAACAAAAATGTTAAGCAATCATTTTTAAAGAAAACACGGTCGAAGTCCAGACTCACTAATGCATCCTAACAAACTCGATAAGACACACTAATGCAAATTTTCTGGTTCTCTAAGACCAACGCTCGGATACCAACTGAAATATCCCGTTCTTATTGATTAAAAACGTTCCATATTAATTGATTTCGTTGCAAGGTTTTGACCTCTATATGAGACGTTTTTCAAAGACTGCATTCATTTTTAAAACAAACCATAACCTTTATTTCATAATTAAAGGTTTAAAAAGCTTTACGTAGATTATCAAATAATGATAATCTAAAATATCCTGTTTACACACGACCATTAGATAATGGTTTACAATGCAAATATGTTACATCGAAATCAGTTTCTTGAATGCAGTTTTTACACAATATCATACAAACATGGACTCCAAATCTTGTCCTTATTTTAATATGCAACAGCGGAAGCTCTTAGTATTCACCTGAGAATAAACATGCTTTAAACGTCAACAAAAATGTTGGTGAGTTATAGGTTTAACCTATATATATCAAATCATAACAATAGACCACAAGATTTCATATTTCAATACACATTCCATACATAGAGATAAAAATCATTCATATGGTGAACACCTGGTAACCGACATTAACAAGATGCATATATATAAGAATATCCCCATCATTCCGGGACACCCTTCGGATATGATATAAATTTTGAAGTACTAAAGCATCCGATACTTTGGATGGGGTTTGTTAGGCCCAATAGATCTATCTTTAAGATTCGCGTCAATTTGGGTGTCTGTTTCCTAATTCTTAGATTACCAGACTTAATAAAAAGGGGCATATTCGATTTCGATAATTCAACCATAGAATGTAGTTTCACGTACTTGTGTCTATTTTGTAAATCATTTATAAAACCTGCATGTATTCTCATCCCAAAAATATTAGATTTTAAAAGTGGGACTATAACTCACTTTCACAGATTTTTACTTCGTCGGGAAGTAAGACTTGGCCACTGGTTGATTCACGAACCTATAACAATATATACATATATATCAAAGTATGTTCAAAATATATTTACAACACTTTTAATATATTTTGATGTTTTAAGTTTATTAAGTCAGCTGTCCTCGTTAGTAACCTACACCTAGTTGTCCACAGTTAGATGTATAGAAATAAATCGATAAATATTATCTTGAATCAATCCATGACCCAGTGTATACGTATCTCAGTATTGATCACAACTCAAACTATATATATTTTGGAATCAACCTCAACCCTGTATAGCTAACTCTAACATTCACATATAGAGTGTCTATGGTTGTTCCGAAATATATATAGATGTGTCGACATGATAGGTCGAAACATTGTATACGTGTCTATGGTATCTCAAGATTACATAATATACAATACAAGTTTATTAAGTTATGGTTGGAATAGATTTGTTACCAATTTTCACGTAGCTAAAATGAGAAAAATTATCCAATCTTGTTTTACCCATAACTTCTTCATTTTAAATCCGTTTTGAGTGAATCAAATTGCTATGGTTTCATATTGAACTCTATTTTATGAATCTAAACAGAAAAATTATAGGTTTATAGTCAGAAAAATAAGTTACAAGTCGTTTTTGTAAAGATAGTCATTTCAGTCGAAAGAACGACGTCTAGATGACCATTTTAGAAAACATACTTCCACTTTGAGTTTAACCATAATTTTTGGATATAGTTTCATGTTCATAATAAAAATAATTTTTCCAGAATAACAACTTTTAAATCAAAGTTTATCATAGTTTTTAATTAACTAACTCAAAACAGTCTGCGGTGTTACTACGACGGCGTAAATCCGGTTTTACGGTGTTTTTCGTGTTTCCAGGTTTTAAATCATTAAGTTAGCATATCATATAGATATAGAACATGTGTTTAGTTGATTTTAAAAGTCAAATTAGAAGGATTAACTTTTATTTGCGAACAAGTTTAGAATTAACTAAACTATGTTCTAGTGATTACAAGTTTAAACCTTCGAATAAGATAGCTTTATATGTATGAATCGAATGATGTTATGAACATCATTACTACCTTAAGTTCCTTCGATAAACCTACTGGAAATGAGAAAAATAGATCTAGCTTCAAAGGATCCTTGGATGGCTTGAAAGTTCTTGAAGCAGAATCATGACACGAAAACAATTTCAAGTAAGAATTCCACTCGAAATAAGATTGTTATAGTTATAGAAATTGAATTAAAGTTTGAATATGATTATTACCTTGTATTAGAAAGATAACCTACTGTAAGTAACAAAGGTTTCTTGATCTTGGATGATTACTTGGAATGGATTTAGAAAACTTGGAAGTAAACTTGCAATCTTGGAAGTATTCTTGATTTTATGAAACTAGAACTTTTGCAATTTATGAAGAACACTTAGAACTTGAAGATAGAACTTGAGAGAGATCAATTAGATGAAGAAAATTGAAGAATGAAAGTGTTTGTAGGTGTTTTTGGTCGTTAGTGTATGGATTAGATATAAAGGATATGTAATTTTGTTTTCATGTAAATAAGTCATGAATGATTACTCATATTTTTGTAATTTTATGAGATATTTCATGCTAGTTGCCAAATGATGGTTCCCACATGTGTTAGGTGAATTACATGGCCTGCTAAGAGCTGATCATTGGAGTGTATATACCAATAGTACATACATCTAAAAGCTGTGTATTGTACGAGTACGAATACGGGTGCATTCGAGTAGAATTGTTGATGAAACTGAACGAGGATGTAATTGTAAGCATTTTTGTTAAGTAGAAGTATTTTGATAAGTGTCTTGAAGTCTTTCAAAAGTGTATGAATACATATTAAAACACTACATGTATATACATTTTAACTGAGTCGTTAAGTCATCGTTAGTCGTTACATGTAAATGTTGTTTTGAAACATTTAGGTTAACGATCTTGTTGAATGTTGTTAACCCATTGTTTATTATAACAAATGAGATGTTAAATTGTTATATTATCATGATATTATGATATATAATATATCTTAGTATGATATATATACAGTTAAATGCCGTTACAACGATAATCGTTACATATATGTCTCGTTTCGAAATCATTAAGTTAGTAGTCTTATTTTTACATATGTATTTCATTGTTAATACACTTAATAATATATTTACTTATCATTTAACATAATTAACCAAGTGTATAAATATCTTAATATGATTCATATGTACCTAATAAGACTTTGTTATAACGATAATCGTTATATATATCGTTTTCGAGTTTCTTAAATTAATAGTCTCATTTTTATGTATATAACTCATTGTTAAAATACCTAATGAGATACATACTTATAATAAAATCATGTAAACTATATATATAACCATATATTTGTCATCGTATAGTTTTTACAATTTTTAACGTTCGTGAATCAACGGTCAACTTGGGTGGTCAATTGTCTATATGAAACCTATTTCAATTAATCAAGTCTTAACAAGCTTGATTGCTTAACATGTTGGAAACACTTAATCATGTAAATAACAATTTCATTTAATATATATATATAAACATGGAAAAGTTCGGGTCACTACATTAAGCAATTAATTCGACGGTTTAATTTCAATCGTGTTTTTGTTGTGGTGATTTGTAGGTGCATACATCTAAAATCGGTGGTGAATTGCTCGATTGCTTAGAATTATGAGTAATATTGGAAACGATAGTGATACAGTGGTCGCTGTGCGAGCGAATGCCCAAAAAAGAGAAAAAAAGCGAAAGTTCGCTAAAATGCATCATAATTGGCAATTTGCGCCAATTAGTTTCCCGAAAATGCAGAGCGATGATTTTTCTGAAATGCCGATAATGATATCGTGCAAAATCGCGGAAGCTGATATCACAGTCATGAAAGTCCATGTCGACAATGGCAGTAGTGTTGATGTTATTTACGAACAATGCTTCGCTCAATTGCCAGAAAGTATTAAAACAAACCTGCAAACAACCGCAGTCTCACTAACCGATTTTGCAGGAGAATCTTCATTACCTATAGGTGTTTTGTCATTAAACATCGAGTTAGCTGATATTAATGATGACGCTTTGGTGCGGCAAGCGCGATTAGATTTTAATGTTATGCGAGCCTCTTCTCGCTATAACATGCTGTTGAGAAGAACCGCTATAAGTAAATTTGGGATTGTCCCGTCTACAATTCATAGCATGATTAAGTTTCCAACGTATAAGGGAATTGCCACAATATGTTCAATGAGGATTGTGCCTATTTGTGCTGCTGTCAACATAAAAATCACAGGGCAAGAACCTGTTGATGGTGCGGATGCTATGGAAATAATTAATCCTGCATATCCAGAACAGAAAATTAAAGTAGGACGCAATGTTAGTGCAGATACTAGAAAGCAAATCGTGCAATTACTCGTCCAATATATGGATGTTTTTGCCTGGTGCGAAAACGATATGACTGGTGTTCCGCGTCATATTGCGGAACACAGGCTAAATGTGAATCCAACTCTGAAACCCGTAGTACAAAAGCGAAGGGGTATGGCCCCAGATCGCGTAAAATGGTTGTGCGAAGAAGTAACAAAATTGGTGAGAGCCGGCATTTTGCGCGAAGTCCAATACCAATCATGGATTGCGAATCCAGTATTGTTGAAAAAACCTGATGGTTCTTGGAGAATGTGTATTGATTACAAAGATCTGAATAAAGCGTGCCCCAAGGATAACTATCCGCTTCCAGAAATTGATCTGAAAGTGGAATCTTTACATGCTTTCCCATATAAATGTTTTTTGGATGCGGCAAGAGGATATCATCAGATTCCTATGGCACAAGAAGACGCAGATAAAATTGCGTTTCATACGGGCAAAGGCATATATTGCTATATCATGATGCCTTTTGGTTTAATCAATGCAGGTGTGACATATCAACGGTTGATTGACACCGCGTTTGATAAGCAAATAGGGCGTAATCTTGAAGCTTATTGTAGTGACCCGAAGTTTTCCATGTTTATATATATATTAAATGAAATTGTTATTTACATGATTAAGTGTTTCCAACATGTTAAGCAATCAAACTTGTTAAGACTTGATTAATTGAAATAGGTTTCATATAGACAATTGACCACCCAAGTTGACCGGTGATTCACGAACGTTAAAACTTGTAAAAACTATACGATGACATATATATGGTTATATATATAGTTAACATGATTTTATTATAAGTATGTATCTCATTAGGTATTTTAACAATGAGTTATATACATAAAAATGAGACTATTAATTTAAGAAACTCGAAAACGATATATATAACGATTATCGTTATAACAACATCTTACTAGGTACATATGAATCATATTAAGATATTGATACACTTGGTTAATTATGTTTAATGATAAGTAAATATATTATTAAGTGTATTAATAATGAAATACATATGTAAAAATAAGACTACTAACTTAATGATTTCAAAACGAGACATATATGTAACGATTATCGTTGTAATGACATTTAACTGTGTATATATCATACTAAGATATATTATATATCATAATATCATGATAATATAACAATTTAACATCTCATTTGTTATAATAAACAATGGGTTAACAACATTCAACAAGATCGTTAACCTAAAGGTTTCAAAACAACATTTACATGTAACGACTAACGATGACTTAACGACTCAGTTAAAATGTATATACATGTAGTGTTTTAATATGTATTCATACACTTTTGAAAGACTTCAAGACACTTATCAAAATACTTCTACTTAACAAAAATGCTTACAATTACATCCTCGTTCAGTTTCATCAACAATTCTACTCGTATGCACCAGTATTCTTACTCGTACAATACACATCTTTTAGATGTATGTACTATTGGTATATATACTCCAATGATCAGCTCTTAGCAGCCCATGTGAGTCACCTAACACATGTGGGAACCATCATTTGGCAAATAGCATGAAATATCTCATAAAATTACAAAAATATGAGTAATCATTCATGACTTATTTACATGAAAACAAAATTAAATATCCTTTATATCTAATCCATACACCAACGACCAAAAACACCTACAAACACTTTCATTATTCAATTTTCTTCATCTAATTGATCTCTCTCAAGTTCTATCTTCAAGTTCTAAGTGTTCTTCATAAATTCCAAAAGTTCTAGTTTCATAAAATCAAGAATACTTCCAAGATTGTAAGTTTACTTCTAAGTTTTCTAAATCCATTCCAAGTAATCATCCAAGATCAAGAAACCTTTGTTACTTACAGTAGGTTATATTTCTAATACAAGGTAATAATCATATTCAAACTTTAATTCAATTTCTATAACTATAACAATCTTATTTCGAGTGAAAATCTTACTTGAAATTGTTTTCGTGTCATGATTCTGCTTCAAGAACTTTCAAGCCATCCAAGGATCCTTTGAAGCTAGATCCATTTTTCTCATTTCCAGTAGGTTTATCCAAGGAACTTAAGGTAGTAATGATGGTCATAACATCATTCGATTCATACATAAAAAGCTGTCTTATTCAACGTTATAAACTTGTAATCACTAGAACATAGTTTAGTTAATTCTAAACTTGTTCGCAAATAAAGTTAATCCTTCTAACTAGACTTTTAAAATCAACTAAACACATGTTCTATATCTATATGATATGCTAACTTAATGATTTAAAACCCGGAAACACGATAAACACCATAAAACTGGATATACGCCGTCGTAGTAAAATCGGGGGCTGTTTTGGTTGAGATAATTAAAAGCTAAGAAGAACTTTGATTTAAAAGATATACTTCTGGAAAAATGATTTTTCTTATGAACATTAAACTATATCCAAAAATCATGGTTAAACTCAAAGTGAAAGTATGTTTTTCAAAATGGTCATCAAGATGTCGTTCTTTCGACGAAAATGACTACCTCTTTCAAAAATGACTTGTAACTTGTATTTCCAACTATAAACTTATACTTTTCTGTTTAGATTCATAAATTTAAGTTCAATACGAAACCGTGGCCAGTGGAATCACTCAAAACGGATTAGAAACGAAGAAATGGCGAGTAAAACAAGATTGATAAAAACTACTCATTTTAGCTACGTGAAAGTTAGTAATAAATCTATTCCAGCCATAACCTAATCAACTTATATTGTATATTATGTAATCTTGAGATACCATAGACACGTATACAATGTTTCGACCTATCATGTCGACCCATCTATATATATATATTGCGGAACAACCATAGACACTCTATATGTGAATGTTGGAGTTAGCTATACAGGGTTGAGGTTGATTCCAAAATATATATATAGTTTGAGTTGTGATCAATACTGAGATACGTATACACTGGGTCATGGATTGATTCCAGATAATATTTATCGATTTATTTCTGTACATCTAACTGTAGACAACTAGTTGTAGGTTACTAACGAGGACAGCTGACTTAATAAACTTAAAACATCAAAATATATTAAAAGTGTTGTAAATATATTTTGAACATACTTTGATATATATGTATATATTGTTATAGGTTCGTGAATCAACCAGTGGCCAAGTCTTACTTCCCGACAAAGTAAAAATCTGTGAAAATGAGTTATAGTCCCACTTTTAAAATCTAATATTTTTGGGATGAGAATACATGCAGGTTTTATAAATGATTTACAAAATAGACACAAGTACGTGAAACTACATTCTATGGTTGAATTATCGAAATCGAATATGCCCCTTTTTATTAAGTCTGGTAATCTAAGAATTAGGGAACAGGCACCCTAATTGACGCGAATCCTAAAGATAGATCTATTGGGCCTAACAAACCCCATCCAAAGTACCGGATGCTTTAGTACTTCGAAATTTATATCATATCCGAAGGGTGTCCCGGAATGATGGGGATATTCTTATATATGCATCTTGTTAATGTCGGTTACCAGGTGTTCACCATATGAATGATTTTTATCTCTATGTATGGGATGTGTATTGAAATATGAAATCTTGTGGTCTATTGTTACGATTTGATATATATAGGTTAAACCTATAACTCACCAACATTTTTGTTGACGTTTAAAGTATGTTTATTCTCAGGTGAATACTAAGAGCTTCCGCTGTTGCATACTAAAATAAGGACAAGATTTGGAGTCCATGTTTGTATGATATTGTGTAAAAACTGCATTCAAGAAACTGATTTCGATGTAACGTATTTGTATTGTAAACCATTATGTAATGGTTGTGTGTAAACAGGATATTTTAGATTATCATTATTTGATAATCTACGTAAAGCTTTTAAACCTTTATTTATGAAATAAAGGTTATGGTTTGTTTTAAAAATGAATGCAGTCTTTGAAAAACGTCTCATATAGAGGTCAAAACCTCGCAACGAAATCAATTAATATGGAACGTTTTTAATCAATAAGAACGGGACATTTCAGTTGGTATCCGAGCGTTGGTCTTAGAGAACCAGAAAATTTGCATTAGTGTGTCTTACGAGTTTGTTAGGATGCATTAGTGAGTCTGGACTTCGACCGTGTTTTCTTTAAAAATGATTGCTTAACATTTTTGTTGGAAACTATATATTATTAACATGTATATATTATGTGATATATTAATCTCTTAACATGTTTGATATTGTGTGATAGATGTCTACCTCTAGCACAAATCCCATTGACTCACCTAATAATAATGAAGAGTCGAATATATATTGGACTGATTCACAAGTTCCCGAAGAAGAACCGGAAGAAGAATCAGAACCGGAAGAAGAATCAAAACCGGAAGAGGAGGAACCGGAGGAGGAAATAGAACCGGTGGGGGAAATAATAAAACGGTTAAGTAAAAGAAAATCCTCAACCAACCGACCAAGGTTAATTATGGTCAATGGTGTTTCCGCCAAGGAAGCAAAATATTGGGAGGATTACCAATTCTCCGATGAATCGGATTCCGACGAGAATTCCGATGATGTTATAGAAATTACCCCAACTGAATTTAAAAAGGCAAAAGAAAATAATAAGGGAAAGGGCATAAAAATAGAGAAATCTAATTCCAACCCCGATGAACTTTATATGTATCGTCAACCCCCGAAGCCCTTAAGTTGTAACAATGACCCGGGAACCTCTAAACCGTTGTGGAAAATGACATCTCGTATTATGGGAACATCATATATCCCTAGAAACTTGGGAAAACGAACCAAAACCGAAGAAGAAGAAACGAGCGAGTCGGAATAAGATAGTTGTATTCGTGTGGTGTAATATATGTAATATAGTGTGCTTATGCTTTATGATATATGTAAAAATTGCTTGTATTAATAAGTATTTTTTTTATGAATCTAACTCTTCATCTATTTTACAGTATAAAAACACAAAATGGATAGACAACCCAATATTTTAAGAGACCTACCCGGAGACATGATTGATGAAATCTTGTCTAGAGTCGGTCAAAATTCTTCGGCACAACTATTTACGGCGAAATCAGTTTGTAAGACATTCGAAGAACGTTCCAAGAATGTCTTAGTTTATAAGAGACTTTCGTTTGAAAGATGGGGGATATCACATTGGGAAACCCATAAGTTACGATGTGTTTACTTTGACGCATATATTGTGGGGAACCCAAATGCTATTTTACGCAACGGGTTAAGAAATTATTTTGACTCAATGTATCCGAATATAGGACTTCATGATTTAGAAAAATTGTCTAACATACAACATAAAGAAGCATGCTATGCTTACGGGTTAGTAATGTTCGCTTCTCACCAAAGTGAGAAAAAGAACATCGGGCTACAACTATTAAACAAAACGTTCCCACAAGTGACGGAGTCGGTAATTGGGGTAAGAAATGAGGTTTTTAGGTTATTACGAGACTGTTGGTCATTACGTAACCCTCGTCCCTTTGACAACGTTACAACACACTGTCTTATCAAAGGCCATAACGGTTATGTTCCACAAGACCAAGGATGGGAAGTAGTCCTAGTAAAACCAGAATGCATGACTTGTTTCTGGACGTATGAATTACGTGTCTTTATTGCCTTTGCTGAACGACTTGTGTACTAGCTAGAATTATCTTCACAAATATCTTGTATCAAAGTTATTGTGTGCTATATTTCATGCTTTATGTAAAATAAGCGGTATTGTAAGTTTGTAAAATATTGTATAAAAGTTTGAACGCGAAATATTATTATAATCAGTTTTTCATATAGAATTGTAGTAGTTGAATTGTATATTAGCTACTAAGTATGAACTTAACGGGTAGGTACTACCCGAATTTAAACTTATAAAACGCTAATATGAAGAAAAAGCTTTTATAAATGAGTTCATATTATGCTACGAAATACTATTAACTACTCTTAATATTCTGTATGATTAACTTGTTCCATTTGACTATTTTGAAGGAAATGGCACCGACTACTCGACACACCGTGAATATGAATGAAGAGGAATTACGTACTTTTCTAGCTTCAAACATAGCTGCAGTATGTAGTGACCCGAACTTTTCCATGTTTATATATATATTAAATGAAATTGTTATTTACATGATTAAGTGTTTCCAACATGTTAAGCAATCAAACTTGTTAAGACTTGATTAATTGAAATAGGTTTCATATAGACAATTGACCACCCAAGTTGACCGGTGATTCACGAACGTTAAAACTTGTAAAAACTATACGATGACATATATATGGTTATATATATAGTTAACATGATTTTATTATAAGTATGTATCTCATTAGGTATTTTAACAATGAGTTATATACATAAAAATGAGACTATTAATTTTAGAAACTCGAAAACGATGTATATAACGATTATCATTATAACAACGTCGTACTAGGTACATGTGAATCATATTAAGATATTAATACACTTGGTTAATTATGTTAAATGATAAGTAAATATATTATTAAGTGTATTAACAATGAAATACATATGTAAAAATAAGACTACTAACTTAATGATTTCGAAACGAGACATATATGTAACGATTATCGTTGTAACGACATTTAACTGTATATATCGTACTAAGATATATTATATATCATAATATCATGATAATATAACAATTTAACATCTCATTTGTTATAATAAATAATGGGTTAACAACATTCAACAAGATCGTTAACCTAAAGGTTTCAAAACAACATTTACATGTAACGACTAACGATGACTTAACGACTCAGTTAAAATGTATATACATGTAGTGTCTTAATATGTATTCATACACTTTTGAAAGATTTCAAGACACTTATCAAAATACTTCTACTTAAAAAAAATGCTTACAATTACATCCTCGTTCAGTTTCATCAACAATTCTACTCGTATGCACCCGTATTCGTACTCGTACAATACACAGCTTTTAGATGTATGTACTATTGGTATATACACTCCAATGATCAGCTCTTAGCAGCCCATGTGAGTCACCTAACACATGTGGGAACCATAATTTGGCAACTAGCATGAAATATCTCATAAAATTACAAAAATATGAGTAATCATTCATGACTTATTTACATGAAAACAAAATTACATATCCTTTATATCTAATCCATACACCAACGACCAAAAACACCTACAAACACTTTCATTCTTCAATTTTCTTCATCTAATTGATCTCTCTCAAGTTCTATCTTCAAGTTCTAAGTGTTCTTCATAAATTCCAAAAGTTCTAGTTTCATAAAATCAAGAATACTTCCAAGATTGCAAGTTTACTTCCAAGTTTTCTAAATCCATTCCAAGTAATCATCCAAGATCAAGAAACATTTGTTACTTACAGTAGGTTATCTTTCTAATATAAGGTAATAATCATATTCAAACTTTAATTCAATTTCTATAACTATAACAATCTTATTTCGAGTGGAAATCTTACTTGAAATTGTTTTCGTGTCATGATTCTGCTTCAAGAACTTTCAAGCCATCCAAGGATCCTTTGAAGCTATATCTATTTTTTTCATTTCCAGTAGGTTTATCCAAGGAACTTGAGTTAGTAATGATGTTCATAACATCATTCGATTCATACATATAAAGCTATCTTATTCGAAGGTTTAAACTTGTAATCACTAGAACATAGTTTAGTTAATTCTAAACTTGTTCGCAAATAAAAGTTAATCCTTCTAACTTGACTTTTAAAATCAACTAAAAACATGTTCTATATCTATATGATATGCTAACTTAATGATTTAAAACCTGGAAACACGAAAAACACCGTAAAACCGGATTTACGCCGTCGTAGTAACACCGCGGGCTGTTTTGGGTTAGTTAATTAAAGACTATGATAAACTTTGATTTAAAAGTTGTTATTCTGGGAAAATGATTTTTATTATGAACATGAAACTATATCCAAAAATTATGGTTAAACTCAAAGTGGAAGTATGTTTTCTAAAATGGTCATCTAGACGTCGTTCTTTCGACTGAAATGACTACCTTTACAAAAACGACTTGTAACTTATTTTTCCGAGTATAAACCTATACTTTTTCTGTTTAGATTCATAAAATAGAGTTCAATATGAAACCATAGCAATTTGATTCACTCAAAACGGATTTAAAATGAAGAAGTTATGGGTAAAACAAGATTGGATAATTTTTCTCATTTTAGCTACGTGAAAATTGGTAACAAATCTATTCCAACCATAACTTAATCAACTTGTATTGTATATTATGTAATCTTGAGATACCATAGACACATATACAATGTTTCGACCAATCATGTCGACACATCTATATATATTTCGGAACAACCATAGACACTCTATATGTGAATGTTGGAGTTAGCTATACAGGGTTGAGGTTGATTCCAAAATATATATAGTTTGAGTTGTGATCAATACTGAGATACGTATACACTGAGTCGTGGATTGATTCAAGATAATATTTATCGATTTATTTCTGTACATCTAACTGTGTACAACTAGTTGTAGGTTACTAACGAGGACAGCTGACTTAATAAACTTAAAACATCAAAATATATTAAAAGTGTTGTAAATATATTTTGAACATACTTTGATATATATGTATATATTGTTATAGGTTCGTGAATCAACCAGTGGCCAAGTCTTACTTCCCGACGAAGTAAAAATCTGTGAAAGTGAGTTATAGTCCCACTTTTAAAATCTAATATTTTTGGGATGAGAATACTTGCAGGTTTTATAAATGATTTACAAAATAGACACAAGTACGTGAAATTACATTCTATGGTTGAATTATCGAAATCGAATATGCCCCTTTTTATTAAGTCTGGTAATCTAAGAATTAGGGAACAGACACCCTAATTGACGCGAATCCTAAAGATAGATCTATTGGGCCTAACAAACCCCATCCAAAGTACCGGATGCTTTAGTACTTCGAAATTTATATCATATCCGAAGGGTGTCCCAGAATGATGGGGATATTCTTATATATGCATCTTGTTAATGTCGGTTACTAGGTGTTCACCATATGAATGATTTTTATCTCTATGTATGGGATGTGTATTGAAATATGAAATCTTGTGGTCTATTGTTACGATTTGATATATATAGGTTAAACCTATAACTCACCAACATTTTTGTTGACGTTTAAAGCATGTTTATTCTCAGGTGAATACTAAGAGCTTCCGCTGTTGCATACTAAAATAAGGAGAAGATTTGGAGTCCATGTTTGTATGATATTGTGTAAAAACTGCATTCAAGAAACCGATTTCGATGTAACGTATTTGTATTGTAAACCATTATGTAATGGTCGTGTGTAAATAGGATATTTTAGATTATCATTATTTGATAATCTACGTAAAGCTTTTTAAACCTTTATTTATGAAATAAATGTTATAGTTTGTTTTAAAAATGAATGCAGTCTTTGAAAAACGTCTCATATAGAGGTCAAAACCTCGCAACGAAATTAATTAATATGGAACGTTTTTAATCAATAAGAACGGGACATTTCACTTATGTAGATGATTTAGTCATCAAAAGCGCGACACAAGAGTGAATCATTGAAGATATGCGTGAAACATTTGACAGACTGCGAAAAATAAACATGAAGCTTAATCCGCTATAATGTAGTTTTGGCGAAACTGATGGAAAATTTTTGGGATATCTTGTTACAGAACAAGGTATTCAAGCTAATCCGAAAAAGATCGCGGCTATAGAAAATATGACCGCGCCAAAAACGATCAAAGAAGTGCAAAGTTTGATGGGAAAACTAGCCGCATTAACGCGCTTCTTATCTAAAGCTGCCGAAAGGCAGTTGCCATTTTTCAAAACTCTGAAGGGGTGCTTGAAGCAAAAGAATTTTGTTAGGTCCAGCGAAGCAGAATCTGCGTTTCAAGAGATGAAAAAGTTGCTAAAAACTTTGCCTACACTAACCGCGCCGGTTAATGGCGAAACTCTTTATCTTTATATCTCGGTAGCAATTGAAGCTTTTGGCTCAGTTTTGATCGCAGAAAGAAACAAAATACAAAAGCCTGTGTATTTTGTTAGTAAAGCACTTACGGGAAGTGAAATAAACTATGCGCCGATTGAAAAGTTTGTGTATGCGCTCATTTTAACAACGCGAAGGCTACGAAGATATTTTCAAGGGCATCCCGTGCATGTCTTAACTAATCTACCAATCAGGCAAGTCTTAACAAAGCCAGAGATATCTGGTAGACTCGCATTATGGGCGGTAGAATTAGGTGCTTATCAAATATCTTACCTTCCGCGTAGCGCTGAAAAAGGGCAAGTTATGGTGGATTATCTCGCTGAACTGTCTGGAGAGTTGGAGGTGATTAATGAGAGAACCGTACTAAAACCTGAACACGGTGAAACTTGGGATTTATTTACTGATGGTGCTTCGTGTGCAGAAGGTGCAGGTGCGGGATTGGTTTTGGCAAGTTCAAGCGGTGAAGAGCATACTTATGCTCTGCGGTTTAATTTTGACGTAACAAACAATGAGGCACAGTATGAGGCATTGCTTGCAGGTTTAAATATTGCGCGAAAAATGAATATTGTTAAGTTACGTGCATTTACAGATTCGCAGCTAGTAGCGAATCAGTTTAATGGATCTTTTGATGTGCATGATCCCTCTATGCAGAAATACTTGCAGTTATTGAAAGACATGGCAATGCGATTTGAGCATTTCGAACTCGCACAAGTGCCAAGAAGCCAAAACAAAAAAGCGGATGCGTTGAGAAAATTGGCTGCTTTAACGTTCTCGCACTTTCAAAAATAAGTATGGGTTGAGGAATTACCAAGTAAATCAATAGATAGTGACTTAATGGTTGCATCTGTTACAGAAGAACAGCAAAATTGGATGGACCCAATTTTACAATATATCCGCAGTGATATTCTGCCAGATGATGGTCGAGAAGCCCGTTTAGTGCGAGAGCGAGCGCCTATGTATATCATTCAAGATGATATCTTTTATCGCAAATCATACTGCGGACCAATGATGCGATGTGTTGGCCCAATGGAGGCAGAAATGATTGTTGAAGAAGTACATAATGGTACTTGTGTACTGCATTCAGGCTATAAAACTATTGCAGCGAAAATTATGCGAATGGGATACTTTTGGCCATCCCTATATCATGATGTAGCAAAAATTGTTAAACTCTGTAAAAGTTGCCAAAGGCATGCTCCGCAGAATCGAATGCCGCGGCACGATATGATTCCTGTTAATTCACCATGGCCGTTTAATAAATGGGCTATTGACATTGTAGGACCATTCCCTGCAGGCCCTAGAAATGTTAAATTCCTGATTGTCGCAATTGATTACTTTACCAAATGGGTTGAAGCTAAGGCAGGTCGCACCATTACTGGTGTTCAAGTGCGAAATTTTGTATGGGAATACATTGTTTGCCGATTTGGCATTCCGCGAGAATTGGTTAGCGATAATGGTGCACAAATAGTGAAAGATCCTTTCAAGACATGGTGCGCTAATCTAAATATAATACAAAAGTTTACGTCAGTGGCGCACCCGCAAGCCAATGGACTGTGCGAAGTAACCAACCGCGATATTGTCAGCGGTATTAAAAAGAGGTTGTGTGAAAGGCGAACTGGTTGGGTAGATGAATTACCCAATGTGTTATGGGCACATCGTACTACTTTTAAAAAAAGTACAGGCGAAACACCTTTTAGTTTGGTGTATGGTTCTGAGGCAGTAATCCCCGCAGAAATTCTGGTACCAACGCATCGAATTGCTAACTTTGATGATGAAGCAAATGATGCTGCGTTGAGCAAAAATCTAAATTTCATAGAAGAGCGGAGATTAATGGCTGCTATTAGAGAAGCGAATAATAAGCAACAGGTTCATATAAGCTTGCAGATATGGAGCAAGCAGAGCAGAAAAGCTTGGCAAGTTGGGTCCTAATTGGGAAGGCCCTTATCAGATTGTGGCAATTAATGCCGCAGGTTCATATAAGCTTGCAGATATGGAAGGGCGAGTTTTACCTAATGCGTGGCATGCTATTTTGTTAAAGCGATATTATGCATAGTTTTGCGGAAACTATCAGATATATATGTATAACGTGTGAAATTGGTTACAAATCATATGGCTAATGTACTTATTAAGTGTTCTTGTTTTTAATTTTTTGCAAGTCTTGATCACACTTGACGAAATTTCAAAAATAAACACTTGTAAAAGTATGCGAAAAGTTTATATATGAAATGCGAATAGTTATGAAATGTTTTAACGATTGTTTCATAATGATTATAGTATTTCGCAATGTTTAAATAGCAAAGTGATGAAATTGCCCACTTTTGCATGCGAATTATTGCGAAAGGAATTTTCTATCCTAAGTGTTTGATTATGCCAATACTTAGATGCTTCGCAATTCTAATTAATTGCCTAAGGATCGTTTTGGCGGACTTAGAAGATTCATAACGTTTAAGCATATACGCATACAGATTGTTTCGCAAAAGTACGCATTTATTATGTGCACAATAATATATGTTGGAAATTGCAAAGGACAAGTTTGTGTTATGAATATTAACAATGAAAGCGCTATAAAAATAGAAGTACTTGCAAAAAATATGAAAAAGCGAAATTTTATTAATAAAATCGCAGAAGCAGCTGCTTGCTGATTATACAAAGTGAGTATTAATCATTGGTTAAGTCAAGCTTGATGATGTCATCTGCAGTGGCATATTCTTGCTCACTTAAATCGGTTATCTTGGGGAGGGGAATTTCGGCTATGCCCTGTTGAGCGACCGCATATGCTGACTTCGCATCTTCCAGTGAGCAGAGGCGATCAGCTAATGCAGCTGGTAGCGTGTCTGGAAGTGGGCAGCGAATAGCAATCTCATCCATAAATTCCACCCTCTCGCGTAGCCTTAATGCGGAGGCAAATGTTGAAAAATTTACAGACACAGGCTTGGAATTAAGGATCTTTCTAGCCAGTTCAGGGAGATGTTGGCGGACCTTGGTGAACTCAAGTTCCGCAGAGGCTTTAACAGCAAGAGCGTTGTCTCGCTCTGTCGTTAGCTTCGTCACATTCTCTGACAGTGTTTTAATAGTGTCCTGTAGTTGCTTTTCTTTCTCATTCGCAGCAGTAACCTGTTGTTTCAAGTCATCAATGGTGGTTTTTGCTGCGGTTAGCTCATGAGAAAGATTAGCACAGCGTTTTTCGCTGTCTTCAGCTTTGATCTTCTCAGCATTATACTTTAGTTGTTCAGCTTCAAGAACATTGAAAAATTGTTCTTGACGGCATATAACGTCATATGCTGAATTGAAGCACATGTATAAATTTTGAACAAAACTATTATGCGCTTCCAACGCAGAGAGTTTAGAGAACTCGCGGCGAAGCTCGCCGGGGATTGCTAACTTCATCTGTTGGAGCTGATCAATAGCAGCAGCAGATGAAGCACAAGTATATCATGTTAAACCATCAATCCGCACTCCATAAGAGTCAGGTGGAGTACGGAACAATTCGGTGATTTGATTAAGAGTGTTCGGGCTTACAAAGAAAGGATCACCAGAAGAATCGCCTGCAAAATAACATCGTTGGTTAGTTGGTGAAATAAAACTAATGTATATTTTACGTATGCAATAACAATACGCAATATACCAATTTGCTAGTCCCCTTCGTGTTTCGATATAACTGGATTGTCGTGAGGGGGGTCTCCTGTTGTTTATGTTTTTTGTTTTGCGAAGACGGCGATGTTTGTAACGGCCGCTTGGTAGAGCTTGGCTTTGTATAGGGAGATTTGGAGGTTAAATCGACGATTGGAATGAGTTGCTTTTCTTTTGATGATGACGATTTAGCTTCTGGGCTTGTTAATAGTTTGGTGATCAAGGTTTTTGGATCAGCCTTCCTATCTAATGAAATGTCCTGTTCTTATTGATTAAAAACGTTCCATATTAATTGATTTCGTTGCGAGGTTTTGACCTCTATATGAGACGTTTTTCAAAGACTGCATTCATTTTTAAAACAAACCATAACCTTTATTTCATAAATAAAGGTTTAAAAAGCTTTACGTAGATTATCAAATAATGATAATCTAAAATATCCTGTTTACACACGACCATTACATAATGGTTTACAATACAAATATGTTACATCGAAATCAGTTTCTTGAATGCAGTTTTTACACAATATCATACAAACATGGACTCCAAATCTTGTCCTTATTTTAGTATGCAACAGCGGAAGCTCTTAGTATTCACCTGAGAATAAACATGCTTTAAACGTCAACAAAAATGTTGGTGAGTTATAGGTTTAACCTATATATATCAAATCGTAACAATAGACCACAAGATTTCATATTTCAATACACATCCCATACATAGAGATAAAAATCATTCATATGGTGAACACCTGGTAACCGACATTAACAAGATGCATATATATAAGAATATCCCCATCATTCCGGGACACCCTTCGGATATGATATAAATTTCGAAGTACTAAAGCATCCGGTACTTTGGATGGGGTTTGTTAGGCCCAATAGATCTATCTTTAGGATTCGCGTCAATTAGGGTGTCTGTTCCCTAATTCTTAGATTACCAGACTTAATAAAAAGGGGCATATTCGATTTCAATAATTCAACCATAGAATGTAGTTTCACGTACTTGTGTCTATTTTGTAAATCATTTATAAAACCTGCATGTATTCTCATCCCAAAAATATTAGATTTTAAAAGTGGGACTATAACTCACTTTCAAAGATTTTTACTTCGTCGGGAAGTAAGACTTAGCCAGTGGTTGATTCACGAACCTATAACAATATATACATATATATCAAAGTATGTTTAAAATATATTTACAACACTTTTAATATATTTTGATGTTTTAAGTTTATTAAGTCAGCTGTCCTCATTAGTAACCTACAACTAGTTGTCCACAGTTTAGATGTACAGAAATAAATCGATAAATATTATCTTGAATCAATCCACGACCCAGTGTATACGTATCTCAATATTGATCACAACTCAAACTATATATATTTTGGAATCAACCTCAACCATGTATAGCTAACTCCAACATTCACATATAGAGTGTCTATGGTTGTTCCGAAATATATATAGATGTGTCGACATGATAGGTCGAAACATTGTATACGTGTCTATGGTATCTCAAGATTACATAATATACAATACAAGTTGATAAAGGTATGGTTGGAATAGATTTGTTATCAATTTTCACGTAGCTAAAATGAGAAAAATTATCCAATCTTGTTTTACCCATAACTTCTTCATTTTAAATCCGTTTTGAGTGAATCAAATTGCTATGGTTTCATATTGAACTCTATTTTATGAATCTAAATAGAAAAATTATAGGTTTATAGTCAGAAAAATAAGTTACAAGTCGTTTTTGTAAAGGTAGTCATTTTAGTCGAAAGAACGACGTCTAGATGACCATTTTAGAAAACATACTTCCACTTTGAGTTTAACCATAATTTTTGGATATAGTTTCATGTTCATAATAAAAATCATTTTCTCAGAATAACAACTTTTAAATCAAAGTTTATCATAGTTTTTAATTAACTAACCCAAAACAGCTCGCGGTGTTACTACGACGGCGTAAATCCGGTTTTACGGTGTTTTTCGTGTTTCCAGGTTTTAAATCATTAAGTTAGCATATCATATAGATATAGAACATGTGTGTAGTTAATTTTAAAAGTCAAGTTAGAAGGATTAACTTTTGTTTGCGAACAAGTTTAGAATTAACTAAACTATGTTCTAGTGATTACGAGTTTAAACCTTCGAATAAGATAGTTTTATATGTATGAATCGAATGATGTTATGAACATCATTACTACCTCAAGTTTAGTAGGTAAACCAACTGGAAGTGACAAGAAATGATCTAGCTTCAAAGGATCTTGGATGGCTTGAAAGTTCTTGAAGTAGGATCATGACACAAAAACAAGTTCAAGTAAGATTTTTACTCGAATTATTATAGTTTATAGTTATAGAAATTGAATCAAAGTTTGAATATGAATATTACCTTGAATAAGAAAGATAACCTACTGTATATAATAAAGGTTTCTTGATCTTAGATGATTACTTGGAATGGATTAGAAAGCTTGGAAGTAAATTAGTAAACTTGAAGGGATTTTTGAAGTGTTCTTGAAGTGTTCTTCCTATGATGATTATAGCTTGATTCTTGAAGTGATTTTTGATGAAGATGATGATTAACTACTGAAAAAATACGTTCATAATAGTGTGTTTGTGTTGAGAGAGAATTAGAAAGATAATTGGAAGTGAAATGGAGTGAATGATGAGTGGTAATTGGTGAGTGGTGAGTGGGGTTAAAAGGAGTTCTAGTTAGTTGACTAGCTCATGGTAGAAGTTGAAATTGATTAGTCATACATGACATAATCAAGAGTGGAATCCCATGCTACTTCCTATTGGTATATACTCATAGTAAGTACGTTTTGAAGCTGTGTATAATACGGGTAAGAATACGACTAGAATTCTTGATGAAAGAAAAGAATGGAAAAGTAACTGTAACCATTTTCGTTAAGTATGAGTGTTTTGATATATGTCTTGAAGTCTTCCAAAAGTATTTTAATACATCTAAATACACTACATGTATATACATTTTAATTGAGTCATTATGTCATCGTTAGTCGTTACATGTAAGTGTTGTTTTGAAACCTTTAAGTTAACGATCTCAATTAATGTTGTTAACCCATTGTTTATTATATCTAATGAGATGTTAAATTATTATATTATCATGATATTATGATATATTAATATATCTTAATATGATATATATACATTTAAATGTTGTTACAACGATAATCGTTACATATATGTCTCGTTTCGAAATCCTTAAGTTAGTAGTCTTGTTTATATGTATATAACTCATTGTTAATATACTTATGGAGATACTTACTTATCATAATCTCATGTTAACCATATGTATATCCATATATATATCATCATGTCATTTTTACAAGTTTTAACGTTCGTGAATCGCCGGTCAACTTGGGTGGTCAATTGTCTATATGAAACATATTTCAATTAATCAAGTCTTAACAAGTTTGATTGCTTAACATGTTGGAAACATTTAATCATGTAAATATCAATCTCAATTAATATATATAAACATGGAAAAGTTCGGGTCACTACAGTACCTACCCGTTAAATAAATTTTGTCCCGAAATTTTAAGCTGTTGAAGGTGTTGACGAATCTTCTGGAAATAGATGCGGGTATTTCTTCTTCATCTGATCTTCATGCTCCCAGGTGAACTCGGGTCCTCTACGAGAATTCCATCGAACCTTAACAATTGGTTTCTTGTTTTGCTTAAGTCTTTTAACCTCACGATCCATTATTTTGACGGGTTCTTCGATGAATTGGAGTTTTTCGTTGATTTGGATTTCATCTAACGGAATAGTGAGATCTTCTTTAGCAAAACATTTCTTCAAATTCGAGACGTGGAAAGTTTTATGTACAGATGCGAGGTGTTGAGGTAACTCAAGTCGGTAAGCTACTGGTCCGACACGATCAATAATCTTGAATGGTCCAATATACCTTGGATTTAATTTCCCTCGTTTACCAAATCGAACAACGCCTTTCCAAGGTGCAACTTTAAGCATGACCATCTCTCCAATTTCAAATTCTATATATTTTCTTTTAATGTCAGCGTAGCTCTTTTGTCAACTTTGGGCGGTTTTCAACCGTTGTTGAATTTGGATGATCTTCTCGGTAGTTTCTTGTATAATCTCCGGACTCGTAATCTATCTATCCCCCACTTCACTTCAACAAATCGGAGACCTGCACTTTCTACCATAAAGTGCTTCAAACGGCGCCATCTCAATGCTTGAATGGTAGCTGTTGTTGTAGGAAAATTCTGCTAATGGTAGATGTCGATCCCACCTGTCTCCGAAATCAATAACACATGCTCGTAGCATGTCTTCAAGCGTTTGTATCGTCCTTTCGCTCTGCCCATCAGTTTGTGGATGATAGGCAGTACTCATGTCTAGACGAGTTCCTAATGCTTGCTGTAATGTCTGCCAGAATCTTGAAATAAATCTGCCATCCCTATCAGAGATAATAGAGATTGGTATTCCATGTCTGAAGACGACTTCCTTCAAATACAGTCGTGCTAACTTCTCTCTCTTGTCATCTTCTCTTATTGGCAGGAAATGTGCTGATTTGGTGAGACGATCAACTATTACCCAAATAGTATCAAAACCACTTGCAGTCCTTGGCAATTTAGTGATGAAATCCATGGTAATGTTTCCCCATTTCCATTCCGGGATTTCGGGTTGTTGAAGTAGACCTGATGGTTTCTGATGCTTAGCTTTGACCTTAAAACACGTCAAACATTCTCCTACGTATTTAGCAACATCGGCTTTCATACCCGGCCACCAAAAATATTTCCTGAGATCCTTTTACATCTTCCCCGTTCCAGGATGTATTGAGTATCTGGTTTTATGAGCTTCTCTAAGTACCATTTCTCTCATATCTCCAAATTTTGGTACCCAAATCCTTTCAGCCCTATACCGGGTTCCGTCTTCCCGAATATTAAGATGTTTCTCCGATCCTTTGGGTATTTCATCCTTTAAATTTCCCTCTTTTAAAACTCCTTATTGCGCCTCCTTTATTTGAGTAGTAAGGTTATTATGAATCATTATATTCATAGATTTTACTCGAATGGGTTCTCTGTCCTTCCTGCTCAAGGCATTGGCTACCACATTTACCTTCCCCGGGTGGTAACGAATCTCAAAGTCGTAATCATTCAATAATTCAATCCACCTACGCTGCCTCATATTCAGTTGTTTCTGATTAAATATGTGTTGAAGACTTTTGTGGTCGGTATATATAATACTTTTGACCCCATATAAGTAGTGCCTCCAAGTCTTTAATGCAAAAACAACCGCGCCTAATTCCAAATCATGCGTCGTATAATTTTGTTCGTGAATCTTCAATTGTCTAGACGCATAAGCAATCACCTTCGTTCGTTGCATTAATACACAACCGAGACCTTGCTTTGATGCGTCACAATAAATCACAAAATCATCATTCCCTTCAGGTAATGACAATATAGGTGCCGTAGTTAGCTTTTTCTTCAATAACTGAAACGCTTTCTCTTGTTCATCATTCCATTCAAATTTCTTCCCTTTATGCGTTAATGCAGTCAAGGGTTTTGCTATTCTGGAAAATTCTTGGATGAACCTTCTGTAGTAACCAGCTAGTCCTAAAAACTGGCGTATGTGTTTCGGAGTTTTCGGGGTTTCCCACTTTTCAACAGTTTCTATCTTTGCCGGATCCACCTTAATACCTTCTTTGTTCACTATGTGACCGAGGAATTGAACTTCTTCCAACCAAAATGCACACTTTGAAAACTTAGCGTACAATTCTTCTTTCCTCAATACTTCTAACACCTTTCTCAAATGTTCACCGTGTTCTTGGTCATCCTTTGAGTAAATAAGTATGTCATCAATGAAAACAATGACAAACTTGTCAAGGTATGGTCCACACACTCGGTTCATAAGGTCCATGAACACAACTGGTGCATTAGTTAAACCAAACGGCATGACCATAAACTCGTAATGACCGTAACGTGTTCTGAAAGCAGTCTTTGGAATATCATCTTCTTTCACCCGCATTTGATGATACTCGGAACGTAAGTCAATCTTTGAATAAACAGACGAGCCTTGTAGTTGATCAAATAAGTCGTCGATTCTCGGTAGTGGGTAGCGGTTCTTGATGGTAAGTTTGTTCAACTCTCGGTAGTCGATACACAAGCTGAATGTACCATCTTTCTTCTTGACAAACAAAACAGGAGCTCCCCACGGTGATGTGCTTGGTCGAATGAAACCACGCTCTAAGAGTTCTTGTAATTGGCTTTGCAGTTCTTTCATCTCGCTGGGTGCGAGTCTGTAAGGAGCACGAGCTATTGGTGCAGCTCCTGGTACAAGATCTATTTGAAATTCAACGGATCGATGTGGGGGTAATCCCGGTAATTCTTTCGGAAATACATCGAGAAATTCTTTTGCGACGGGAACATCATTGATGCTCTTTTCTTCAGTTTGTACTTTCTCGACGTGTGCTAGAACAGCATAGCAACCTTTTCTTATTAGTTTTTGTGCCTTCAAATTACTAATAAGATGTAGCTTCATGTTGCCCTTTTCTCCGTACACCATTAAGGGTTTTCCTTTTTCTCGTATAATGCGAATTGCATTTTTGTAACAAACGATCTCTGCTTTCACTTCTTTCAACCAGTCCATACCGATTATCACATCAAAACTCCCTAACTTTACTGGTATCAAGTCAATCTTAAATGTTTCGCTAACCAGTTTAATTTCTCGATTCCGACATATATTATCTGCTGAAATTAATTTACCATTTGCTAATTCGAGTAAAAATTTACTATCCAAAGGCGTCAATGGACAACTTAATTTAGCACAAAAATCTCTACTCATATAGCTTCTATCCGCACCCAAATCAAATAAAACGTAAGCAGATTTATTGTCAATAAGAAACGTACCCGTAACAAGCTCCGGGTCTTCCTGTGCCTCTGCCGCATTAATATTGAAAACTCTTCCGCGGCCTTGTCCATTCGTGTTCTCCTGGTTCGGGCAATTTCTAATAATGTGGCCCGGTTTTCCACATTTATAACAAACTACATTGGCATAACTTGCTCCGATACTACTTGCTCCGCCATTACTCGTTCCGACACCATTTGTTCCTTTCGTTCTATTAACCCCTGGTCCGTAGACCTCACACTTCGCCGCGCTATGACCATTTCTTTTACACTTGTTGAAAAATTTGGTGCAGAACCCCGAGTGATACTTTTCACACCTTGGGCATAGCTGCTTCTGATTGTTGTTGTTGTTGCGGTTATTATTGTTGTTAGGATGATTGTTGTAGTTGCTGTTGTTGTTGTTGTTATTGTTGTTGTTGTTGTTGTTGTTGTTGTTGGGCCGTTTGTTGAAGTTGCGATTGATGTTGCGATTGTTGGGATAATTGTTGCGATTATTGTTGTAATTGCTGTTGTTATTGTATTGGTGATTCTTATCGCCGTTTTCCTCCCACTTTCTTTTGACTTGCTTCACATTGGCCTCTTCAGCAGTCTGTTCTTTAATTCTTTCTTCAATCTCATTCACTAGTTTGTGAGCCATTCTACATGCCTGTTGTAAGGAGGCAGGCTCGTGTGAACTTATATCTTCTTGGATTCTTTCCGATAATCCTTTCACAAACGCGTCGATCTTCTCTTCCTCATCTTCGAATGCTCCCGGACACAATAGGCACAATTCTGTGAATCGTCTTTCGTACGTGGTAATATCAAATCCTTGGGTTCGTAACCCTCTAAGTTCTGTCTTGAGCTTATTGACCTCGGTTCTGGGACGGTACTTCTCGTTCATCAAGTGCTTGAATGCTGACCACGGTAGTGCGTACGCATCATCTTGTCCCACTTGCTCTAGATAGGTATTCCACCATGTTAACGCAGAACCTGTGAAGGTATGCGTAGCGTACTTCACTTTGTCCTCTTCAGTACACTTACTTATGGCAAACACCGATTCAACCTTCTCGGTCCACCGTTTCAATACGATCGGTCCTTCGGTTCCATCAAATTCCAAAGGTTTGCAGGCAGTGAATTCTTTGTAGGTGCATCCTACACGATTTCCTGTACTGCCTGATCCAAGGTTATTGTTGGTATGTAGCGCAGCATGTACTGCGGCTATGTTTGAAGCTAGAAAAGTACGGAATTCCTCTTCATTCATATTCACGGTGTGTCGAGTAGTCGGTGCCATTTCCTTCAAAATAGTCAAATGGAACAAGTTAATCATACAGAATATTAAGAGTAGTTAATAGTATTTCGTAGCATAATATGAACTCATTTATAAAATCTTTTTCTTCATATTAGCGTTTTATAAGTTTAAATTCGGGTAGTACCTACCCGTTAAGTTCATACTTAGTAGCTAATATACAATTCAACTACTACAATTCTATATGAAAAACTGATTGTAATAATATTTCACGTTCAAACTTTTATACAATATTTTACAAACTTACAATACCGCTTATTTTACATAAAGCATGAAATATATAGCACACAATAACTTTGATACAAGATAGTTGTGAAGATAATTCTAGCTAGTACACAAGTCGTTCAGCAAAGGCAATAAAGACACGTAATTCATACGTCCAGAAACAAGTCATGCATTCTGGTTTACTAGGACTACTTCCCATCCTTGGTCTTGTGGAACATAACCGTTATGGCCGTTGATAAGACAGCGTGTTGTAACGTCGTCAAAGGGACGAGGGTTACGTAATGACCAATAGTCTCGTAATAACCTAAAAACCTCATTTCTTACCCCAATTACCGACTCCGTCACTTGTGGGAACGTTTTGTTTAATAGTTGTAGCCCGATGTTCTTGTTCTCACTTTGGTGAGAAGCGAACATTACTAACCCGTAAGCATAACATGCTTCTTTATGTTGCATGTTAGCCGCTTTTTCTAAATCACGAAGTCCTATATTCGGATATACTGAGTCAAAATAATTTCTTAACCCGTTGCGTAAAATAGCATTTGGGTTCCCCGCAATATATGCGTCAAAGTAAACACATCGTAACTTATGGATTTCCCAATGTGATATCCCCCATCTTTCGAACAAAAGCCTTTTATAAACCAAGGCATTCTTGGAACGTTCTTCGAATGTCTTACAAACTGATCTCGCCTTAAATAGTTGTGCCGAGGAATTCTGACCGACTCTAGACAAGATTTCATCAATCATGTCTCCGGGTAGGTCTCTTAAAATATTGGGTTGTCTATCCATTTTGTGTTTTTATACTGTAAAATAGACAAGAGTTAGATTCATAAAAAAAATACTTATTAATACAAGCAATTTTTACATATATCATAAAGCATAAGCACACTATATTACATATATTACACCACACGAATACAACTATCTTATTCCGACTCGCTCGTTTCTTCTTGTTCGATTTTGGTTCGTTTTGCCAAGTTTCTAGGGATATATGATGTTCCCCTAATACGAGCCGTCGTTTTCCACATTGGTTTAGAAAAACCTGGTGGTTTAGAGGTTCCCGGGTCATTGTTACAACTTAAGGACTTCGGGGGTTGACGATACATATAAAGTTCATCGGGGTTGGAATTAGATTTCTCTATTTTTATGCCCTTTCCCTTATTATTTTCTTTTGCCTTTTTAAATTCAGTTGGGGTAATTTCTATAACATCATCGGAATTCTCGTCGGAATCCGATTCATCGGAGAATTGGTAATCCTCCCAATATTTTGCTTCCTTGGCGGAAACACCATTGACCATAATTAACCTTGGTCGGTTGGTTGAGGATTCTCTTTTACTTAACCATTTTATTATTTCCCCCACCAGTTCTATTTCTTCTTCCGGTTCCTATTCTTCTTCCGGTTCCGATTCTTCTTCCGGTTCCGACTCTTCTTCCGGTTCCTCTTCGGGAACTTGTGAATCAGTCCACGAATCATTCCAATTTACATTTGACTCTTCATTATTATTAGGTGAGTCAATGGGACTTGTTCTAGAGGTAGACATCTATCAGATAATATCAAACACGTTAAGAGATTAATATATCACATAATATTCATATGTTAAAAATATATAGTTTCCAACAAAAATGTTAAGCAATCATTTTTAAAGAAAACACGGTCGAAGTCCAGACTCACTAATGCATCCTAACAAACTCGATAAGACACACTAATGCAAATTTTCTGGTTCTCTAAGACCAACGCTCGGATACCAACTGAAATGTCCCGTTCTTATTGATTAAAAACGTTCCATATTAATTGATTTCGTTGCGAGGTTTTGACCTCTATATGAGACGTTTTTCAAAGACTGCATTCATTTTTAAAACAAACCATAACCTTTATTTCATAAATAAAGGTTTAAAAAGCTTTACGTAGATTATCAAATAATGATAATCTAAAATATCCTGTTTACACACGACCATTACATAATGGTTTACAATACAAATATGTTACATCGAAATCAGTTTCTTGAATGCAGTTTTTACACAATATCATACAAACATGGACTCCAAATCTTGTCCTTATTTTAGTATGCAACAGCGGAAGCTCTTAGTATTTACCTGAGAATAAACATGCTTTAAACGTCAACAAAAATGTTGGTGAATTATAGGTTTAACCTATATATATCAAATCGTAACAATAGACCACAAGATTTCATATTTCAATATACATCCCATACATAGAGATAAAAATCATTCATATGGTGAACACCTGGTAACCGACATTAACAAGATGCATATATATAAGAATATCCCCATCATTCCGGGACACCCTTCGGATATGATATAAATTTCGAAGTACTAAAGCATCCGGTACTTTGGATGGGGTTTGTTAGGCCCAATAGATCTATCTTTAGGATTCGCGTCAATTAGGGTGTCTGTTCCCTAATTCTTAGATTACTAGATTTAATAAAAAGGGGCATATTCGATTTCGATAATTCAACCATAGAATGTAGTTTCACGTACTTGTGTCTATTTTGTAAATCATTTATAAAACCTGCATGTATTCTCATCCCAAAAATATTAGATTTTAAAAGTGGGACTATAACTCACTTTCACAGATTTTTACTTCGTCGGGAAGTAAGACTTGGCCACTGGTTGATTCACGAACCTATAACAATATATACATATATATCAAAGTATGTTTAAAATATATTTACAACACTTTTAATATATTTTGATGTTTTAAGTTTATTAAGTCAGCTGTCCTCGTTAGTAACCTACAACTAGTTGTCCACAGTTTAGATGTACAGAAATAAATCGATAAATATTATCTTGAATCAATCCACGACCCAGTGTATACGTATCTCAGTATTGATCACAACTCAAACTATATATATTTTGGAATCAACCTCAACCCTGTATAGCTAACTCCAACATTCACATATAGAGTGTCTATGGTTGTTCTGAAATATATATAGATGTGTCGACATGATAGGTCGAAACATTGTATACGTGTCTATGGTATCTCAAGATTACATAATATACAATACAAGTTGATTAAGGTATGGTTGGAATAGATTTGTTACCAATTTTCACGTAGCTAAAATGAGAAAAATTATCCAATCTTGTTTTACCCATAACTTCTTCATTTTAAATCCGTTTTGAGTGAATCAAATTGCTATGGTTTCATATTGAACTCTATTTTATGAATCTAAACAGAAAAAGTATAGGTTTATAGTCGGAAGAATAAGTTACAAGTCGTTTTTGTAAAGGTAGTCATTGCAGTCGAAAGAACGACGTCTAGATGACCATTTTAGAAAACATACTTCCACTTTGAGTTTAACCATAATTTTTGGATATAGTTTCATGTTCATAATAAAAATCATTTTCTCAGAATAACAACTTTTAAATCAAAGTTTATCATAGTTTTTAATTAACTAACCCAAAACAGCCCGCGGTGTTACTACGACGGTGTAACTCCGGTTTTACGGTGTTTTTCGTGTTTCCAGGTTTTAAATCATTAAGTTAGCATATCATATAGATATAGAACATGTGTGTAGTTAATTTTAAAAGTCAAGTTAGAAGGATTAACTTTTGTTTGCGAACAAGTTTAGAATTAACTAAACTATGTTCTAGTGATTACGAGCTTAAACCTTCGAATAAGATAGTTTTATATGTATGAATCGAATGATGTTATGAACATCATTACTACCTCAAGTTTAGTAGGTAAACCTATTGGAAGTGACAAGAAATGATCTAGCTTCAAAGGATCTTGGATGGCTTGAAAGTTCTTGAAGTAGGATCATGACACAAAAACAAGTTCAAGTAAGATTTTTACTCGAATTAAGATAGTTTATAGTTATAGAAATTGAATCAAAGTTTGAATATGAATATTACCTTGAATAAGAAAGATAACCTACTATATATAATAAAGGTTTCTTGATCTTAGATGATTACTTGGAATGGATTAGAAAGCTTGGAAGTAAATTAGTAAACTTGAAGGGATTTTTGAAGTGTTCTTGAAGTGTTCTTCCTATGATGATTATAGCTTGATTCTTGAAGTGATTTTTGATGAAGATGATGATTAACTACTGGAAAAATACGTTCATAATAGTGTGTGTGTGTTGAGAGAGAATTAGAAAGAGAATTGGAAGTGAAATGGAGTGAATGATGAGTGGTAATTGGTGAGTGGTGAGTGGGTTAAAAGGAGTTCTAGTTAGTTGACTAGTTCATGGTAGAAGTTAAAATTGATTAGTCATACATGACATAATCAAGATTGGAATCCCATGCTAGTTCCTATTGGTATATACTCATAGTAAGTACGTTTTGAAGCTGTGTATAATACGGGTAAGAATACGACTAGAATTCTTGATGAAAGAAAAGAATGGAAAAGTAACTGTAACCATTTTCGTTAAGTATGAGTGTTTTGATATATGTCTTGAAGTCTTCCAAAAGTATTTTAATACATCTAAATACACTACATGTATATACATATTAACTTAGTCGTTAAGTCATCGTTAGTCGTTACATGTAAGTGTTGTTTTGAAACCTTTAAGTTAACGATCTCAATTAATGTTGTTAACCCATTGTTTATTATATCTAATGAGATGTTAAATTATTATATTATCATGATATTATGATATATTAATATATCTTAATATGATATATATACATTTAAATGTCGTTACAACGATAATCGTTACATATATGTCTCGTTTCGAAATCCTTAAGTTAGTAGTCTTGTTTATATGTATATAACTCATTGTTAATATACTTATGGAGATACTTACTTATCATAATCTCATGTTAACCATATGTATATCCATATATATATCGTCATGTCCTTTTTACAAGTTTTAACGTTCGTGAATCGCCGGTCAACTTGGGTGGTCAATTGTCTATATGAAACATATTTAAATTAATCAAGTCTTAACAAGTTTGATTGCTTAACATGTTGGAAACATTTAATCATGTAAATATCAATCTCAATTAATATATATAAACATGGAAAAGTTCGGGTCACTACATCAAACTCGTTAATCTTCATTTTAAATTAAAAGAGAGCTGCAAAAAATGATTAAAATAATAACTATTGATTGATGAATTGGGTAATTCTTTGATATTTTGGAAAAATGAGTAGTGAATTTGTGATTTCAGATCACAATATATATAGGCGACGGAGTTAATTGTGATCATTATCTATTGAGATAATTCAAACGGTAACAATGACTGTTATAACGGTAACAAAGATAATGCGAAATATGTTTCAATGCGAATAGTGGTCAGATCAAACTGCGAATTTTTAGAGTTTATCATGATGCATTTGTTTCGCAATATGTATCATAATAAACTGGGGGGACTTGATCATATACATAGCATTGTATATGTATATTTTATTGGCTAAAGGCCAAAGGAAAAACTACGCGAATTATAATGCAAAGTTGTGGAATATTCGCTGAAAGTAAGTTCAGCGGTTATGTTTTCGCATCAATACAAGACCGCGGCTTAATCCGCTGAGTTTCCGCGGATAGTTAAGAAACTCGCAGACCGCGGATATTTCGATTCCTATAAATAAAGAGCTTGGCCTCTCATTTATAGGTTGTTAATTCTCTGTCATTTTGCCTAAGCCTTTGTAATTTCCACTTGTGATCTAGCCCAAGGGATTTTGACATTGCGAAAAGGTGAATTAAGTTAATTAACGATCAAGACCGGGTCGGGGTGGTTGATCACTTGATAGATAAAGTGAAAGACGATCATCTGGGCCCAAAATAATCATCAAACATTCCATCCTCCATTACAATCTTATTGCACTCAATCCGTAATTAAGTAACATCGTTAATTAAGGATTGATCATTACCAATTACCACTGCTAGTTCTTTTTTTGTTTGAATCATTTGAACCCACCACCTTTCTTCATAAACAACCCCAAACGACCATTACCCAAATGAACACTTTAACAAAGAGAAAAGGGGACGAGAACATTTAACTAGCTCGATCAAATTGGATATAACCAGAGGTATATAATGGCGAATTTTAATAATCAAGTGGGACTATAAGCATGAAATGGCCGACCAAAATAAAAAGGGTAAGACTCTTGGACTTTTTTTTTTTTCTGGTGAACATAAGAAAGGATGATGAGTGATATTTTGTTCTTAGTGGTGCTGTAGGGCCAAATACAATTAAATAAGAGAATAAGCAGTAGATGTGGGACGTTCGTAATTTGAGAATAGATTATAATAGAGTGAGGTCGAGCTGTAAAAGGGGTTTAATATGTGGTATTGGTGGGGATACATAATAAAGATTTGATGATGAAAGTATTTTAGTGCATGAGTTTTTTTTTTTTTTCCTTCACTGATGTTCGAATGCACCCTGGCAAACGAATCCTTCTTTTCTGTTTTAATCGTATACTTGTTTTTGTGTTGGATCATGGGCTGATCAAACTGCTATTGGGCCGAGACTAGTATTTAATTGGACTGGAGAGAAACTTGGGCCGTGAACTAGGTTTAGGGAACTTAGGCCGAGAACTAGTTACAGTTGGGCTTATGAAACTCGGTTGGGTTTGTGAAACTGTTTTGGGCTAGAGTGATTGGGCTTTACGGATTAAAAACAGAAAACAATTTATATATCTGGGTCGTAACATTAATCAAAAAACTGGTTATGGATTTATGGTTAGGAGTGTTTTGGTTTGGCGAGAGGTCGTGGGTTTGAGTCTCGTCCCAAGAAGTTTATCTCTTTTAGGTATAATTTGATATTTATTATTATTATTAATACTAATTATTATTATTTTAAAGAAATAAGTATTACTATTCATGTTAAAACGAGTATTATTATTATGTAGTTTACCAAGATAAATATCATAACTATCATTAACAGTAAAATTAATATTTTTACAAGAATTAATATTAGTATCATTGTTACTATCTCCAATAGAGTTATTATCAAAATAAGTATATTATTAATGTTAATATTATTACAAATATAACTTAATATAATTTGAACTACTGTTTTGATAAACAAGTGAAATACATAAATAAATATATTTAACACATATAACATAACAAAATATTTTATCATATAAAAAGAATATATGAAATATAAATATACTTTTAATACAAAAATAATATCATTAATAGGTTATATGAATAAACTTATTCGATTACGATTATACGTTTTAATATATATACAAATGATATAGGTTCGTGAATCTGAGGCCAACCCTGCATTGTTCAATATCGTCATATGTATTTTTACTACAAAATACATTACTGTGAGTTTCATTTGCCTTTTTACCCCTTTATATTTTTGGGCTGAGAATACATGCGCAATTTTTATAAATGTTTTACGAAATAGACACAAGTAATTGAAACTACATTATATGGTTGAATTATCGAAATCGAATATGCCCCTTTTTATTAAGTCTGGTAATCTAAGAATTAGGGAACATACACCCTAATTGACGCGAATCCTAAAGATAGATCTATCGGGCCCAACAAGCCCCATCCAAAGTACCGGATGCTTTAGTACTTCGAAATTTATATCATGTCTGAAGGAGAATCCCGAAATGATGGGGATATTCTTACATGCATATTGTGAATGTCGATTACCAGGTGTTCAATCCATATGAATGATATTTTTGTCTCTATGCATGGGACGTATGTGTATGAGAAATGGAAATATGAAATCTTGTGGTCTATTAAAATTATGAAATGATTATTTATGTTAAACTAATGAACTCACCAACCTTTTGGTTGACACTTTAGAGCATGTTTATTCTCAGGTACGAAAGAAATCTTCCGCTGTGCATTTGCTCATCTTAGAGATATTACTTGGATTCATTCATGACATATTTCAAAAGACGTTGCATTCGAGTCGTTGAGTTCATCAAGATTATTATTAAGTCAATTATAGAAAAACCTATATTACGAAATGGTATGCATGCTGTCAACTTTCAATGTAATGAAAGATTGTCTTTTCAAAAACGAATGCAATGTTTATAAAATGTATCATATAGAGGTCAAGTACCTCGTGATGTAATCAACTGTTGTGAATCGTTTATAATCGATATGGACTTCGTCCGGATGGATTAGGACGGGTCTCTACAATGGTCGTGTGTAAACAGTATATTTTAGATTATCATTATTTGATAATCTACGTAATGTTTTTAAAACTTTTATTGATAAAATAAAGGTTATGGTTGTTTTAAAAATGAATGCAGTCTTTGACAAACGTCTCATATAGAGGTCAAAACCTCGCAATGAAATCAATTAATATGGAACGTTTATAATCAATATGAACGGGACATTTCAGTTGGTATCAGAGCATTAGTCTTAGAGAACTAGAAAATTTGCATTAGTGTGTCTTATCGAGTTTGTTAGGATGCATTAGTGAGTTTGGACTTCGACCGTGTTTTCTTTAAAAATGATTGCTTAACATTTTTTGGAAACTAATATTATTACCATGTAAATATTATGTGATATATTAATCTCTTAACATGTTTGATATTGTGTGATAGATGTCTATCTCTAGCACAAATCCCATTGACTCACCTAATAATAACGAAGAGTCGAATATATATTGGCAAGATTCACAAGTTCCCGAAGAACCGAAAGAAGAGGAAACGGAACCGGAAGAAGAGAAACCGGAAGAAGAGGAACCAGAAGAAGAGGAACCAGAAGAAGAGGAACTGGAAGAAGAAGAGGTTCTGGAGGGGGAATAGTAGGAACCACAGAAAACCGGTCAAATAAAAGAAAATCCTCAACCAATGGACCAAAGTTAATAATGGTCAATGGTGTTTCCGCTAAGGAAGCAAAATATTGGGAAAATTACCAATTTTTCGATGAATCAGATCCTGATGAGGATTCTGATGATGTTATAGAAATTACCCCGACCCAATTTAATGAGGCAAAAGAAAATAATAAGGGAAAAGGCATCAAAATAGAGAAATCTAATTCCGACCCCGATGAACTTTATATGTACCGTCACCACCCGTATTTTCAATATCATGACAATAACTCGAGAATCTCTAAACCACCAGGTTTTTCTAAACCAATGTGGAAATCGACGAATCGTATTAGAGGAACATCATATATCCCTAGAAGATTAGGAAAAAGAACCAAGTCTGAAGAAGAAGAAACCAGTGATTCAGATTAGAGGGGTGTGAGCATGTTGTGTAATAAATGTATTGTAGTGTGCTTGTACTTTTATGTTCTATGTAAAAATTGCTTGTATTGTTTGTTATTATGAATCTAATCCTTGTCTATTTTACAGTATAAAAACAAAATGGACGTTAAGGTTAGACAACCGAATATTTTAGAAGACCTACCAGAGGATATGATTGAGGAAATCTTGTCTAGAGTCGGTCAGAATTCATTAGCACATTTAGTTATGGCGAAATTAACTTGTCAAACATTTGAAAGACTTTTCAGAAATGCCTTAGTTTATAAAAGGCTTTCCTTTGATAGTTGGGGTATATCACATTGGGGAGACTTTAAGTTACGCCGTGTTTTCTTTAAAGCGTTAAATGCGGGGAACCCAAATGCAATTTTACGCTACGGGTTAGAACCTATTTTGACTCAACATATCCCAACATAGGATTTCGTGAATTAGAAAGAGCTTCTAACATGCAACATAAAGAAGCATGTTATGCTTACGGGTTAGTGATGTTCGCTTCTTATCAAAGTGAGAAAAAGAACATCGGATTGCAGCTTTTAAATAAAACTTTCCCACAAGTGACGGATTCAGTAGTTGGGGTGAGAATCAAGGTTTTTAGATTATTACTCGGCTGTTGGACATTACGAAACCCTCATCCTTTTGATGACATTACAACATGGTGCCTAGCCAATGGTCATAACGGTTATTTTCCACAAGACCAAGGTTGGGAAGTCATCTTAGTAAAACCAGAATGCATGACTTGTTTCGGGACTTATGAATTACGTGTCTTTATTTCCTTTGCTGAACAACTTGCGTATTAACTAGATTTATCTTCAAAACTGTCCTGTATCATAGTGTACTATATTTCATGTTATATGTAACATAGCGAAGTTGTAAGTTTGAAGAATATTTGTATGTGATATATTATTATAATCAATTTTTCATATGGAATTGTAGTAGTTGAATTGTAAATTAGCTACTAAGTATGAACTTAACGGGTAGGTAGTACCCGAATTTAAACTTATAAAACGCTAATATGAAGAAAAAGCTTTTATAAATGAGTTCATATTATGCTACGAGATACTATTGACTACTCTTAATATTCTGTATGATTAACTTGTTTCATTTGACTATTTTGAAGGAAATGGCACCGACTACTCGACACACCTTGAATATGAGCGAAGAGGAATTTCGTGCCTTTCTTGCTTCAAACATAGCCGCAGTACAGGCCGCGCTGCATACCAACAATAACTCTGAATCTAGCAATACAGCTAACGGTGCAAGAAATCGTGTAGGATGCTCCTACTAGGAATTCACTGCTTGCAAACCTTCAGAATTTGATGGGACCGAACGACCAATCGGATTGAAACGGTGGACCGAGAAAGTTGAATCGGTGTTTGCCATAAGTAAGTGTGCTGAAGGAGACAAATTGAAGTACGCTACGCATACCTTCACAGGTATTGCGTTAACATGGTGGAATACTTATCTAGAGCAAGTGGGACAAGATGCTGCTTACGCGCTACCGTGGTCAGCATTCAAGCACTTGATGAACGCGAAGTACCGTCCCAGAACCGAGGTCAATAAGCTCAAGTCAGAACTTAGAGGGTTACGAACACAGGGATTCGATTTTACTTCGTGCGAAAGACGATTCACAGAATTGTGCCTATTGTGTCCGAGAGCGTTCGAAGATGAGGAAGAGAAGATCGACGCATTTGTGAAAGGGTTACCGGAGAGAATCCAAGAAGATATAAGTTCACACGAGCCTGCCTCCATACAAAAGGCATGTAGAATGGCTCACAAACTAGTGAACCAGATTGAGGGAAGACTTAAAGAACAGGCGGCCGAAGAGGCTAACGTGAAGCTAGTCAAAAGAAAGTGGGAGGAAAATGGTGATAAGAGTCACCAAAACAACAACAACTATCCCAACTGTTAACACCTATTTCCTTATGAGGTAAGGCTTAGTGCGTCAACAAAATACTAGAATTTATCTAGCTTTAGGAGGGCGGAATGTTGCCGATTGATTTTTAGCCTTGGGAAATTATCCCTGCAGACCCGGTTCACAAGTGTAGAAACTTGCGGGGTGGCTTAATCAATCTGTCGTCCGTAGAGCGTAAAAGTGCTAGCCGGATGACTTCTAGTGAGAGAAAGTAGAGAGAGAAAGAGAAGTGAAGTCTCAGCTCTCAAAATTGTCAGAATGTCTGAACTCGGTAAAATGACGACCCAAGGGGTCTATTTATAGTGTTAGATCCACCAGATTGCTCGGGGACACGTGTCAGATGATGATACATTCTGTTACTTGTGATCCAAAATTTACGCTGAAGGTGGCGTTCTACGGCCAGAGCTTACGCGCTAGGCGGCATTCAGGGCTTAAGCATGACGGAGCAGCCTGTACAACAGAGAACGCTGGACGGATAACTCCACAAAACTGTTGTTTCCAGCCTTCCTGACGCTACTTTTATGCAACCATTATGCCTTTTATGCGTGTATACGATAGGATACACCATTAAGTCGCCCCAGATTAATGACTTAAGCATTTGAAAAATGTTTAAGTTATTAAACTTTTGATAACGCATGCCAAACTAGCCTGCTCATTGCCCACTTGCATCGGGGAAAACATTACAGGTGATCAATCCTTAATTAATGATGTTGCTTATTACGAATTGAGTGCAATAAGATTGTAATGGAGGATGGAATGTTTGATGATTATTTTGGGCCCCGATGATCGTCTTTCACTTTAACTATCAAGTGATCAACCACCCTGACCTGGTCTTGATTGTTAATTAGCTTAATTCACCTTTGTGTGGTGTAAAAATCCCTTGGGCAAGATCACAAGTGGAAATTACAAAGGCTTAGGCAAAATGGCAGAGAATCAACAACCCATAAATGAGAGGCCAAGCTGCCTATTTATAGGAATCGAAATATCTGCGGTCTGCAAGTTACTTTACTATCCGCGGAAACTCAGCGGATTAAACCGCGGTCTTGCATTAATGCGAAAACATAACCGCTGTACTTATTTTCAGCGAATATTGTATAGCTTTACCTTATAATTCGCGTAGTTCTGCCTTTGGCTTTTAGCAAATAAAATATACATATACAATGCCATGTATATGATCAAGTCCCCCCAGTTTATTATGATGCATTTTCGCGAAGCTAATGCATCATGATAAACTTTAAAAATAACGAAATGCTTCTTAAAATAGTTCGCAAACAACACTTTAATATTTCTTACCGCCCATTTATTACCGTTGTTTTAATTAAGCTCAACGCGTAATTACAACGGTAACTTTCGCCAATCTGTCAAATCAACACGCTGTAACGGCTATAAAATTACCGTTTACACGTTGCTTTAATTTCAGCCATTTATGTAATGCCCCGTACAAAACCATCGTGTACGAATCATCAACAACAGGATCATTACAAGGTTAAGTACTACATGGTGTAATAAAAGAAGTTGCATTCACGATAAAAAGATGACGTCATAACCGACATCAATTGTTTTACACCAAAAGTATGCTTCTACGAATAGCAAGCATGAATAAATGTATGTGACCCTTAGGTCGTTACAAAACATAGTTTAAAAGTATTAAAGTTTGAATGCAAGATAAAGTAGTTCATGCGGTGATAACACTAGAGCAGCGGGTGTCTACGGCAAGACAAGCACGATAGCGGAAGCAAATAACCTTAAGCACCTGAGAAAAACATGCTTAAAAATGTCAACACAAAGGTTGGTGAGCTATAGTTTAAGTATAACAGTATGTAAGGTAGGCCACGAGATTTCAGTGCTACAAAGAGCGTTTCAAAACAGTAAGATAAAGTATATGTTAACCGTGGGCACTTGGTAACTAACTTAACGTTTATAACCCCTGAAAGTACACTTCGCAAGTGCGTATGTATACGAAGTATTAAACACTCGTTAAATGCTAGCGCTACTAGCCCAAGTGGGGATGTCAAACGCTATGGATCCATATCTAAGATTCGCGTTCACGGTTCAAAAACCAATGATTAAACGTTACCGAGCTAAAGGGAATGTTTATGCCGTTGTATAACCCACACATATATAATTTTAAGTACTCGTGCCTAGTATGTAAAACATAAAATCCGCATGTATTCTCAGTTCCCAAAATAAGTTAAAGTAAAAAGGGAATGCTATAACTCACAATGATAAAGTAGCGGTAAAGTATGACTCGGAAAGTAAGCAAGTAATGAAGGTTGTCCAAACGGGTCCTCAACCTAAGTCAAATAGTACTAAGTCAGTAAATCGTCCGAATAGGTTTAAAAGTATGTAAATAAGGTCTTAAGGGTCATCATCATTCATCATCAAACAAAAGGCGTAAAGTAAATTTCGTTCATGAAAGTAGTTTAAAACAAAGGCTGAGTTCGGTCAGTCACCACGGCCTCTACACCTACTGAAATAAGATGAGACCAGCGGTCTTGGCTCCGTCTATGAGTCCTTTAAGTGTGGTAAAAATTACAGAAGCAAAATCATCTTTGTTTGACCGTGGCGACGGTCTAAGTGCGAGTAGGTCAGAATTTTCAGCACAACGTTAAATGGACATAGTGACGATCGGAGGGCCATAAATCCTAAACCGTAACTCGGATTAATACTAGTCCTACATGAAAAGTTATCTACTCGAACAGAGATATCTGAAAATCAAGGTTACAGCAGACCAGGTCATATGGGTCAGACACAGAAATAGTAAAACAGTAGGGTGAGTAGGTTCCGGTGGTTCTTGGTGCTCGATACTTATCATGGTTCTCATCCTTGATGCATATAGCTTCAAGTGTACAACTCGTTGATGTGTTTGCATCATTTTCACCAAGGTTTGACCATCATAACCCAAGTGTAAGTCTAAAACATGAAGCACAACTCACTTAAGTGTTGCAAGTGTTTTGATGAACCAAAGTTACATCAAAGTCTTAGATCTAACACATACATGAACTTTAAAACTAATAATAAGTTACAAACTTGAAAGTAAACTTATGAAGTCAAGATCTTAAGATGTAGAACATAGTTCTTAGTTTGATCTTGAAGATCCAAGACTCAAAAGTCTAGATCTAACATAAGTGTACAAAGTTATAGTTAAAGAAATCTTACTTACATGTTCTTGAACTATTAAAGTTAACTTTTAGTTCAAGATTAATGAGATCAATGTTAACTAGTAACACTTGACCAACAAGAACAGAAATCATGAAATTAAAGTGTAAGTAAATGAAGTAAATAAGCTAAGTAAGCAAGTAACGAGTAACTAGTTCATGGGTTATTCATACTTTAAAGATTCAAACCAAAGTTTGATCTTTAAGAAAGTAAACCTTAAAGTTTACTAACATGAATTACAAGTATGATTTACAACACATGAACTTTAAATCTTTTGAAACAATAAATGTAGAATCATAAACTAGTAAGTTTATGTTCTTGTGTTCTTGAAAATACAAGATATTATGAAGAATCAAACTAAAGAGTTGATTCTTGAAACTAGTAGGTAACAAACAACAACTAGTAACAAAGTAACAACAACTAAGTACAAGTAACAAACAACAAATGATGATGATTAAGGGTGTATATATTCGGTTTTTGCAAAGAAAAGAAGAGAGAAAAAGATGTTCAAAATACTTACAAGAAAGAGAGAAAAGTGAGAGAGAATGAAATGTAAGAAGTGTGTGTTTTGAGAAATGAGGATGCAAGTAGAAGTAATACAAAAAAAATGAAATAAAACTCCTCCAAGGCCTACTAAGGCCACGGCCTGCAGCTCAATCAAAGGGGGAGGCAAGAAACCACTAGATACTTGTATGATTATGGTACAAAAGTTGGTTAAAATGGGTGCATGCATGGGGATTATGTGTAAACTAGATTCCAAGGTGACTTAACTAACTAGTTACACTTATAAGTAATACTTACATGTCTTAGTGGGCTAGTTAATCCATATAAATGGGTAGGGTGGGCTTATAAGTCTATATTCATGAGTCCATTAACATTAAACAAGCCCAAGTTCCAATAATTAACAAATAAGTTCAATTAAAACCAAAGTAACTAACTAATCACCATAGTTAATTAAAATGATTAATAAAATCAATCATGAATGTAAATAATACTTGAAAATATTATTCGTGTAAGTTTCGCGTGTCACAAAGACGTTTCGGGCAATTAAAGTCAAGTACAGGCAATCATGGCAACATGTAAATGTAATAACATACATTCGTTTAATCACGCGTATTAATAATAATAATTATTAATAAATAACGTTGGAAAATCCAGGGTCGTTACAATTTAAATGCAATGATTATCTTTTCAACTTGCTCGCCCTAATCCCGATTATAAATAACACAATAATCCGCATAAAAAATTTACTCTTTCTCTTTCAATTTCATCTGCAATCAAATTCGTCGAATCACAATCGTACTTTGCAATTAGCCAATCGAACCTTCAATTTCATCAATTCAACCTCCGATTTAGCTTCTCTTATCATCCAATTTATTTTCCTTATTGAAAATGGCGTCGTCTTCATCTATGCATACCCCCGGAGGTTATGTTTCCTATATGACGGAAACAAAACTTCAAACCCTACAGGAATGGTATCCGCCACTTGCTCAATTTGTTCCTACCGCGCCTGCGGTAGAACAGCGAGCCGATACTCCCCCTAAAGGGATGATTTCTGTTTACGAGGCTGCCATTTCTCAAGGCAACCTTCGATTTCCACTTACCCGCTTTTTCCGTAGTGTTTGCGAATACTATAATATCGCTATGGCACAGTTGCATCCTAACTCGATTAACAAAATTGTGCTTTTCGAAATGTACTGCAATGCCACCGGCCAGCCACTACTGCTAAACGTTTTTCGTATGTGCAATAGCCTTGTGCTATACGATGTTGGGTGGTTTTCTTTCCGCAGTAAACTTGGCATAATGACTTCACCCAAGGACTCAATAGGCAATTGGCGCAGTTCGTTCTTTTACATCAACGACACCGCCTATTTGGACAGTGCTATTCCTAAAGCTTGGTGTATAGAGCTTAATCCCGAGCTCAATGAGAGGCCTGTACTCGATGATCTTGAGAATGACACTCTCAAGACACTAAAAAATGCCGGCATATTTCTACAACTTACTCGAATGTACCACTGTACATTGGCAGAGTGTCAATTCAATGGCCGTGGAGCGACCATGATGCGCTTTTGGTTGACCAATCAAAAAATCGTATGCCGCTGAAATTTATCGCAGTATATTAACACAATACACTTACATTTTTCGCAATATTTTCGCTTTGCATAACACTATGCGCTTTTATTTTGACAGTGGTTCCACTTGACCTGATCATGAGGTCCGCTGATATAAGCAGGATTAGCCCTGCCCGTCACCTAAAGAACGGTGACGGCGACATTATTCTTATTGATGAACCGATCATCAATACATGTTATATTGCTGGAGGCGAGGACCGCGGCAAGCGTAAGGTTGCGGAAACTACTCCCACTCCATGCAAGAAACGTCTACGCACTCATTCTGAACAAGAAGCAAGTAAGCAAATGCTATTTCGCAGTATTTATTTGATTACGCATTGTTTGTTTTATCATAAACTTGCTATATTTGCTTATCTGTTTATAGCTATTCTTCCAGGGTCATCCGCTGAAGCTACACCGCTTTACAACATTAGAGGAAGAATCCCTACAAATGTTCTTAATGAACCCGGGAATGAAGATTTATCTCTTCCATCTGACATAGAAGCGTCCAACCAGGAAGAGGAAGGAGAAGCCGATGCGGAAGAAACTGCCGCAGCAAATCGGGCCTTTAGACTATACCAAAGGCTTTATAAATTTGTTCCTGAAGAAACAAGGGAGCAATATCGCAAATTGTCTTTTCCTGAGGCTGCCAGACAACGACTACATAATTGCTACAATGCAATTTATCTGACAGTCGACAGCATGGAGCGCTTCACCGAGATGTCAGACGAGTATGAAAAAGCAGTGAAAACTGCCAATGCACAAGAGAGAAGGGTGCGAAAGGCTGAAACGCGTCTTGAAAAGGTAATGGAAGAGAACGCCAAACTTAAAAGAAGGGCAGAAGTCGCGGAACATGAGTTCGCACAGCTAGTCAAGTATCTCCCAACATTCGAGGATAAAGTGATGGACTCCGAGCCAGTCACTGAAAAATTTCAAACATATGCTCAAGCAGCAAAGCTTGCCACTCATTGCGAGTGGTATGATTTATTATGCAAACTCGGCGATCTTTCGCAACCTCTTCCTTCGGACATGGCGAAAGAAATATGCGCCACCGATGATGCTCGCGAAATACTCGAGAGGGCGAAGAAGGAGGTTGAGAAGATTAGGATACCTGTGCTTGAGGAGCTCAGTCAGTGGGAAGGCGTCTCATTTGCAGATATTAAAGCATTAGAACTTTAGTTTTGCCTTAACTAATTTGTTTTTGAATCTATTTTCGCAATTAAAAATTGTGTTTGCTGTAAGAATCCGCGTTGCGTACGCGCTTAATATTAATCACTTTTTTCACAGTCCGCAGTTGCAACTTCTTTTATTTATATAGCGCTTTATTATCAATATTCATAACACTGACTTGTCCTTTTCAATTTCCAACTTTTATTATTGTGCACATAATAAATGTGTACTTTTGCGAAACAATCTGTATGCGTATATACTTATACGTTATGAATCTTCTAAGTCCGCCATAACGATCCTTAGGTAAATTTAGCATTGCGAAGCATCTAAGTATTGGCAAGATCAAATACTTAGGAAGTGTTATCCTTTCGCAATTATTTTCAAATTAACACAAGTGGGCAATTTCATCACTTTGTTTTTAACATATTATGTCACAATGCATTCTTGCATTATTATAACATTTAAGTAGGCTATGCTATGCGAAAATCATGCCACCATACTTAAAATATCCGCAAAACAAACATTAACTTAGTGTTGTAAAAGACAAGTAATCGATTTCTGCGAAATAAACACTACGCGTGGCCACACGCAGTGTTTTCGCTTTGTAAAGAAACAATTACTAACACTGAAATTAACTTTGCTTTATTCATTATTATTTCGCATTCAAAACATAAACACAACTATCAAATTCGCATCTTAATATCATGCATTTATGAATTTTGCCTTAGCATCTTATTACAACTTTTTAAATTTTCGCACTATTCAGGATTAACTGATCGTCCTTCAATACCCAAATTCGCATTTGCCATAATCATAGCGCAGAAAGGCTCCACTTCCGCAGAAATTAGCGTACCAATGCCCTTTTTGGCAGAAAATTTTAGCATACCGTGTATGGTAGATGGTATAGCGCCAAACATGCGCAAAGCTGTGCGCCCAAGTATCATATTGAATCGCGATTGATTCGCATTATGTACAGATTCAATAAAGCTTGGCGCCTTAGCGACTAATCGCTATCATCAACTAACTCCATCTGTAATTCCAACTGACCAACGGGCCAGGATGACTCTCCTGAGAACCCGGCAAGTGAAACGAGGTTTCATCAAAGCTTGAATGTTCGCGGGCAACCTGCTAAAGCATTGTTCGTACAAGACGTCGACACTGCTACCAGTGTCCACATGTACCTTCATTATCATTATTCCAGTATTCGCAATGCGACATGAAACCACTACAGGCTTATCATCATCCGCGGTCAAACTTGCAGGAGGAAACGCAATAGAAGGACATTTCCAACTGACAATCTGTTCTGAAATTTGCATTATCGACGTATCGCCCTGCACTTCTACCACGTTGATTACCTGGATTCCGCGCTGATTTTCTTTTTTGCTCACCATTTTTACTCCCAGATTTTTTACTGCGTGAGCCTTTCGCTCAACCGCGTTTGACGCATTCGAGGTATTAGCTTCTGTAGGCATTATAATCGCATTCGTGGTGTTTTGTGCGATTAAATGGTCCAGCTTACCTTGCTCGTATGCTTCTGCAATGAATTCCACCAAATCTCTACAACGATTGGTGTCATGACCGTAATCGTCATGGAAAACACAAAATTTTGATCTATCGCGCCTGCTATTTTCTCCCAAAGGCTGCGGATCAGGAAAAGACTTAGCAACTCTTTCTTGCAACAAAATTTCCTTGGGCGTTTTTGTTAGCGTCTCAATGATGTTGAATGATTCATTGCTCCAGAATAGCGATCACGGCGTCCATATCCATGGTTATCATTTTGGCTTTGAAACCTGTCATTTCGCGGGTATGCACCGCCGCCATTTCTTCGCGGAAAACCTGATCCGCGGTAATTATCACTGTTACCATCGCGAAAAGAGTCATTATCATCTCGCCAACTTTTGTCTCTACCCCACCCACACGCAGGGGTTATAGTGCTATCCTCTCCACCACGGAGGTAATCATATGTTTTCTGTTGAACTTTAGCAAAAGTGTGCGGGACATCTATTCGCAGCCTTCGCACCAGAGTTGGATGTCTCTGCGGATTAGTAGCATGCAAAAATCCAGAGATTTTTTGATCTTCATGCAGGCTTGGAATCTTTTGACATTCGTAGATGTACCGCGTAAGTAATGCGTTCAAAGTCTCCTTGTTGCCTTGCTTAATATCGTGACATTCTATGTGCATCTTTTTCTGCGGTAATAGATTTTGAAACTGCAGCAAAAAAAATTCGCGCAAATCTACGAAGCCAATGATACTGCGAGATTGCAAACTATGGAACCATTCCCTTGCTGACCCTTGCAAGGTCATGGGGAATACTCTACACGCGACTGGTTCATCCCAGTTATAAGTGCTCATAACGCCTTAGAAGTGTTGTAGAAAATCCAAAGGATCAGTTAGACCCGAATGGACTCCCAGAGTTGCCGGCACGATCGGCAAAGAAACAATTGGATAGTCAGAAATATGCTGGGCAAACTTGTCCGCAGCAGTAGTGATTTCTGTTGCCTTCTTTGTGCGAGTATCTGCATTCTCCGCACAAAACTTGGTAATCATGTCTTGCAAAAAGTTTAGCTGATCAAACTTATGTTGCATTGACTTTGGCGCAATGCTTCTAAAAGCATCCGCCAAAAAGTTCTGGGCATTTTCTCTGCGAGCAGCGTCAGATGCATCACCCACTTCCCCATAGCGAGGGAAATGTGTTGGTGGTCACTTTCGCTTAATTTGTGGATTTTTAACAAACTCTTCTACGCTGTCTGAATCATCAGAAAATTCGCACTCTTCTCTTGGCGTTTTTGCCATTTTTGATTTATACACAGAGTTCAAATGAATGCGATCTTCTGCATTATCACTATCGCTATCATTATGCTCAATAACTAGACGATCAACTTGTGATCCTGAATCATTCAATGGCCATAAGTAAGTGCGCGGTATGCGAGATTCACAATTACGCTTAGCATTTCTCTTAGCTTGCTCGATTGCAGTACCAACAATCTTGTCAGTTCGCAAACTAGATTTTTCAGCCAAAGCTTTTGGTCGCTTCCCATCAGCAGCTATTTCACTGCGATTTTGTAGCAAATTTCTTCGCGCAATCATTTTTTCAGCAGCAACTTCTGGCTGCGAGTCACTAGCATTGTTTTCAGCAGATGATTTAGCGATCGGCTCTTGAACCGATTTTCCCGCGGTTATACTAGCATTTGTTTGTAATGGAAATATCACAACGTTCTGCGAATCACCAGGCAGTGCATCAGCATTCGCAGAACCACCAGTTTGCTTTGCATTTGTCATCATGATTGTCGAGCAGATCGACTGATTACGTATTGTAAAAGCACCTGCAAATCATCACAACAAAAACACGATTGCAATTAAACCGTCAAATTAATTGTTTAACGGCACGAAACAAAAAAATTTCAGGTTAATTTGTAAAACGTGTCCCACGGATGGCGCCAATTGATCAATCCTCAATTAATGATGTTGCTTAATTACGGATTGAGTGCAATAAGATTGTAATGGAGAATGGAATGTTTGATGATTATTTTGGGCCCCGATGATCGTCTTTCACTTTAACTATCAAGTGATCAACCACCCCGACCCGGTCTTGATTGTTAATTAGCTTAATTTACCTTTGTGCGGTGTAAAAATCCCTTGGGCAAGATCACAAGTGGAAATTACAAAGGCTTAGGCAAAATGGCAGAGAATCAACAACCCATAAATGAGAGGCCAAGCTCCCTATTTATAGGAATCGAAATATCCGCGGTCTGCGAGTTACTTAAATATCCGCAGAAACTCAGCGGATTAAACCGCGGTCTTGCATTAATGCAAAAACATAACCGCTGTACTTATTTTCAGCGAATATTGTATAGCTTTGCCTTATAATTCGCGTAGTTCTGCCTTTGGCTTTTAGCAAATAAAATATACATATACAATGCCATGTATATGATCAACAGGCATTAAATGTAGACAAATTTTACTGACACTGTTATGATTAATTTTGCACGGTTGAGATCCTCTGAAATGTCCCGTTCATATTGATTATAAACGTTCCATATTAATTGATTTCGTCGCGAGGTTTTGACCTCTATATGAGACATTTTTCAAAGACTGCATTCATATTTAAAACAACCATAACCTTTATTTTATCGATAAAGGTTTAAAAAAAAACATTACGTAGATTATCAAATAATGATAATCTATAATATACCGTTTACACACGACCATTACATAATGGTTTACAATAAGAACATATTACATCAAAAAATAAGTTTCTTGAATGCAGTTTTTACATAATATCATACAAGCATGGACTCCAAATCTTGTCCTTATTTTAGTATGCAACAGCGGAAGCTCTTAATAATCACCTGAGAATAAACATGCTTAAAACGTCAACAAAAATGTTGGTGAGTTATAGGTTTAACCTATATATTATCAAATCATAAAAATAGACCACAAGATTTCATATTTCAATATACATCCCATACATAGAGATAAAATTCATTCATATGGTGAACACCTGGTAACCAACATTAACAAGATGCATATAAGAATATCCCCTATCATTCCGGGAAATCCTTCGGACATGATAAAAACGAATTCGAAGTACTAAAGCATCCGGTACTTTGGATGGGGTTCGTTAGGCCCAATAGATCAGCCTTTAGGATTCGTGTCAATTAGTAGATCGGTTTACTAATTCTTAGGTTATCAAGCAAAAGTGGCATATTCGGCTTCGATCATTCACCCATATAATGTAGTTTCAATTACTTGTGTCTATTTCTTAAAACATTTATAAAACTGCATGTATTCTCATCCCAAAATATTAGATTTTAAAAGTGAGACTATAACTCACTTTCACAGACTTTTACTTCGTCGAGAAGTAAGACTTGGCCACTGGTCGATTCACGAACCTATAACAAATATGAACATATATATCAAAGTATGTTCAAAATATATTTACAACACTTTTAATACATTTTGATGTTTTAAGTTTATTAAGTCAGCTGTCCTCGTTAGTAACCTACAACTAGTTGTCCACAGTTAGATGTACAGAAATAAATCGATATATATATTATCTTGAATCAATCCACGACCCAGTGTATACACGTCTCAGGCTAGATCACAACTCAAAGTATATATATTTTTAGAATCAACCTCAACCCTGTATAGCTAACTCCAACATTACTGCATATAGAGTGTCTATGGTTGTTCCAAATAATATATATATATGGGTCGATATGATATGTCAAAACATTTGCATACGTGTCTATGGTATCCCAAGATTACATAACATATTAGAATACATATATAATACAATATAAGTTAGCTAGGATATGATTTGTATAGAATTGTTAATATTTCCCGTAGCTACAAAAATCAAAAAATATCCAATCTTGTTTTACCCATAACTTCTTCATTTTAAATCCGTTTTGAGTGAATCAAATTGCTATGGTTTCTTATTGAACTCTATTTTATGAATCTAAACAGAAAAAGTATAGGTTTATAGTCGGAAATATAAGTTACAAGTGGTTTTTGTAAGAGGTAGTCATTTCAGTCGAAAGAACGACGTCTTGATGACCATTTTGAAAAACATACTTCCACTTTGAGTTTAACCATGATTTTTGGATATAGTTTCATGTTCATAAGAAAAATCATTTTCCCAGAAGAACAACTTTTAAATCAAAGTTTATCATAGTTTTTAATTATCAAACCCAAAACAGCCCGCGGTGTTACTACGACGGCGTATGTCCGGTTTTACGGTGTTTTTTGTGTTTCCAGGTTTTAAATCATTAAGTTAGCATATCATATAGATATAAAACATGTGCTTAGTTGATTTTAAAAGTCAAGTTAGAAGGATTAACTTTTGTTTGCGAACAAGTTTAGAATTAACTAAACTATGTTCTAGTGATTTCAAGTTTAAACCTTCGAATAAGATAGCTTTATATGTATGAATCGAATGATGTTATGAACATCATTACTACCTCACGTTTTGTCGATAAACCTACTGGAAAAGAGATAAATGGATCTAGCTTCAAAGGATCATGGATGGCTTGAAAGTTCTTGAAGTAGAATCACGACACGAAAACAAGTTCAAGTAAGATTTCCACTTGAAATAAGATTGTTATAGTTATATAAATTGAATCAAAGTTTGAATATGAGTATTACCTTATATTAGAAAGATATCTTACTGTAAATAAGAAAGATTTCTTGAGGTTGGATGATCACTCTACAAGATTGGAAGTAAGCTAGCAAACTTGGAAGTATTCTTGATTTTATGAAACTAGAACTTGTAGAATTTATGAAGAACACTTAGAACTTGAAGATAGAACTTGAGAGAGATCAATTAGATGAAGAAAATTGAAGAATGAAAGTGTTTGTAGGTGTTATTGGTCGTTGGTATATGGATTAAATATAAAGGATTTGTAATTTCGTTTACATGTAAATAAGTCATGAATGATTACTCATATTTTTGTAATTTTATGAGATATTTCATGCTAGTTGCCAAATGATGGTTCCCACATGTGTTAGGTGACTCACATGGGCTGCTAAGAGCTGATCATTGGAGTGTATATACCAATAGTACATACATCTAAAAGCTGTGTATTGTACGAGTACGAATACGGGTGCATACGAGTAGAATTGTTGATGAAACTGAACGAGGATGTAATTGTAAGCATTTTTGTTAAGTAGATGTATTTTGATAATTATCTTGAAGTCTTTCAAAAGTGTATGAATACATATTAAAACACTACATGTATATACATTTTAACTGAGTCGTTAAGTCATCGTTAGTCGTTACATGTAAATGTTGATTTGAAACCTTTAAGTTAACGATCTTGTTAAATGTTGTTAACCCAATGTTTATTATATCTAATGAGATGTTAAATTATTATATTATCATGATATTATGATATATTAATTTATCTTAATATGATATATATACATTTAAATGTCGATACAACGATAATCGTTACATAAATGTTTCGTTTCGAAATCATTAAGTTTGTAGTCTTGTTTTTACATATGTAGTTCATTGTTAATACACTTAATGACATGTTTACTTATCATTTATCATGATTAAACATAGTGTATCAATATCTTAATATGATTCATATGTATTTAGTAAGAAGTTGTTATAACGATAATCGTTATATATATCGTTTCGAGTTTCTTAATTCAATAAACTCAATTTTATGTATATAACTCATTGTTAAAATACCTAATGAGATACTTACTTATCATAATATCATGTTAACTATATATATAATCATATATATGGCATCATATAGTTTTTACAAGTTTTAACGTTCGTGAATTACCGGTCAACTTAGGTGGTCAAATGTCTATATGAAACCAATTTCAATTAATCAAGTCTTAACAAGTTTGATTGCTTAACATGTTGGAAACACTTAATCATGTAAATAACAATTTCATTTAATATATATATATATATATATATATATATATATATATATATATATATATATATATATATATATATATATATATATATATATATATATATATAAACATGGAAAAGTTCGGGTCACTACAGTACCTACCCGTTAAATAAATTTCGTCCCGAAATTTTAAGCAGTTGGAGGTGTTGACGTATCTTCTGGAAATAAATGCGGGTATTTCTTCTTCATCTGATCTTCTCGTTCCCAGGTGAACTCGGGTCCTCTACGAGCATTCCATCAAACCTTAACAATTGGTATCTTGTTTTGCTTAAGTCTTTTAACCTCACGATCCATTATTTCGACGGGTTCTTCGATGAATTGAAGTTTTTCGTTGATTTGGATTTCATCTAACAGAATAGTGAGATCTTCTTTAGCAAAACATTTCTTCAAATTCGAGAAGTGGAAAGTGTTATGTACAGCCGCTAGTTGTTGAGGTAACTCAAGCCGGTAAGCTACTGGTCTGACACGATCAATAATCTTGAATGGTCCAATATACCTTGGATTTAATTTCCCTCGTTTATCAAATCGAACAACGCCTTTCCAAGGTGCAACTTTAAGCATGACCATCTCTCCAATTTCAAATTCTATATCTTTTCGTTTAATGTCAGCGTAGCTCTTTTGTCGACTTTGGGCGGTTTTCAACCGTTGTTGAATTTGGATGATCTTCTCGGTAGTTTCTTGTATTATCTCTGGACCCGTAATCTGTCTATCCCCCACTTCACTCCAACAAATCAGAGACCTGCACTTTCTACCATAAAGTGCTTCAAACGGCGCCATCTCAATGCTTGAATGGTAGCTGTTGTTGTAGGAAAATTCTGCTAAGTGTAGATGTCGATCCAAACTGTTTCCGAAATCAACAACACATGCTCGTAGCATGTCTTCAAGCGTTTGTATCGTCCTTTCGCTATGCCCATTGAAATGTCCCGTTCTTATTGATTAAAAACGTTCCATATTAATTGATTTCGTTGTGAGGTTTTGACCTCTATATGAGATGTTTTTCAAAGACTGCATTCATTTTTAAAACAAACCATAATCTTTATTTCATAAATAAAGGTTTAAAAAGATTTACGTAGATTATCAAATAATAATAATCTAAAATATCCTGTTTACACACGACCATTACATAATGTTTTACAATACAAATATGTTACATCGAAATCAGTTTCTTGAATGCAGTTTTTACACAATATCATACAAACATGGATTCCAAATCTTGTCCTTATTTTAGTATGCAACAGCGGAAGCTCTTAGTATTCACCTGAGAATAAACATGCTTTAAACGTCAACAAAAATGTTGGTGAGTTATAGGTTTAACCTATATATATCAAATCGTAACAATAGACCACAAGATTTCATATTTCAATACACATCCCATACATAGAGATAAAAATCATTCATATGGTGAACACCTGGTAACCGACATTAACAAGATGCATATATAAGAATATCCCCATCATTCCGGGACACCCTTCGAATATGATATAAATTTCGAAGTACTAAAGCATCTGGTACTTTGGATGGGGTTTGTTAGGCCCAATAGATCTATCTTTAGGATTCGCGTCAATTAGGGTGTCTGTTCCCTAATTCTTAGATTACCAGACTTAATAAAAAGGAGCATATTCGATTTCAACAATTCAACCATAGAATGTAGTTTCACGTACTTGTGTCTATTTTGTAAATCATTTATAAAACCTGCATGTATTCTCATCCCAAAAATATTAGATTTTAAAAGTGGGACTATAACTCACTTTCACAGATTTTTACTTCGTCGGGAAGTAAGACTTGGCCACTGGTTGATTCACGAACCTATAACAATATATACATATATATCAAAGTATGTTCAAAATATATTTACAACACTTTTAATATATTTTGATGTTTTAAGTTTATTAAGTCAGCTGTCCTCGTTAGTAACCTACAACTAGTTGTCCACAGTTAGATGTACAGAAATAAAGCGATAAATATTATCTTGAATCAATCCACGACCCAGTGTATACGTATCTCAGTATTGATCACAACTCAAACTATATATATTTTGGAATCAACCTCAACCCTGTATAGCTAACTCCAACATTCATATATAGAGTGTCTATGGTTGTTCTGAAATATATATAGATGTGTCGACATGATAGGTCGAAACATTGTATACGTGTCTATGGTATCTCAAGATTACATAATATACAATACAAGTTGATTAAGTTATGGTTGGAATAGATTTGTTACCAATTTTCACGTAGCTAAAATGAGAAAAATTATCCAATCTTGTTTTACCCATAACTTCTTCATTTTAAATCCGTTTTGAGTGAATCAAATTGCTATGGTTTCATATTGAACTCTATTTTATGAATCTAAACAGAAAAAGTATAGGTTTATAGTCGGAATAATAAGTTACAAGTCATTTTTGTAAAGGTAGTCATTTCAGTCGAAAGAACGACGTCTAGATGACCACTTTAGAAAACATACTTCCACTTTGAGTTTAACCATAATTTTTGGATATAGTTTCATGTTCATAATAAAAATCATTTTCCCAGAATAACAAATTTTACATCCAAGTTTATCATAGTTTTTAATTAACTAACCCAAAACAGCCCGCGGTGTTACTACGACGGCGTAAATCCGGTTTTACGGTGTTTTTCGTGTTTCCAGGTTTTAAATCATTAAGTTAGCATATCATATAGATATAGAACATGTGTTTAGTTGATTTTAAAAGTCAAGTTATGTAACGACCCAGATTTTTCCAATCGTTTTATACTTATGAGATTAATATTTACATAAATTAAACCTTACCAACATGATAAGCAATCCAAATTGTTGAGACTTATGTTTTTGAAAAGAGTTTTACACAACGTTTGACCGTCCAATTTGACCGATGATATCACGAACTATATAACATACGATAATTATACGTTTGTGTATATATATGTATTTATATATATTTAACATGATCTAAGGATGGTTTAACATCTCATTGTGTACTAATGACAATGAGTTATAAGTATATTTTGAAACTACTAACTTAAGTTTTCAAAACGATAACTATACGTAACATTATTTGATATATATACTTATAACCTATAATGCTTATACATGTATCGTATATATAATGTATTTAATCACTTTTAAGGACTTAAATACATAAAACAATATAAGTATATTCACAAAAAATAGCTATATTTGAATTCTCATTCCGTTTCCTCAAGATTTCTATACGTATATCTAGGGTATATGTACCCGTATCATACCCAGCTTCTATATGTATTTACTATTGGTATATACACATCCAATCAACATCCTAATCAACATTATTACTGCCCTAGATATGAGGTAACTAGAATTTGTCAATTAGCATGAATTATTAGTAAGAAAACAAAATTAGGAATCCTTTTCTTTCTTTATAAACTAAAAACGTTTTTATGAATGAACACCATTTCTTCACTCCATTTTCTCATACCTACACCCTCATTTCTCTCTCAAAATACTCCTAACTTCATACTTGATCATCTCCAAGCATTTTTCCCATCATTTAGCTTCAATTACAAGCCTTAAACACCATAAGAAAACTCTTTCAAGAACATATCAAAATAACCACCCATTTGAAGAAGTATACTTCCAACCTTTTGATCTAACTCCACCACTCTTTGATTCCAAGATTTTTTCTTATCTCTTACAGTAACTTTGTCCAAGTAACTTGAGGTAGTAACCCTGTTCATAATCTTGTTCGATTCATAATTATATAGCTATCTTATTTTATGTGGTAAAATTTTAACAACAAGAACATAGTTTGAATGATTTCAAACTTATTTGCAAACTAAATAGATCCTTCTAACTTAACTTTTAAAACACTTCAAGACCTGTAATATATCATAATGATATGCTAACTTAACAAGATATAACTTGGTTTTACAAAGAACACCTTAAAAACTGAATCTACGTCGTCGGAATGCAACCGGGGGCTGTTTTGGGTTGGATAATTAAAAACCATCTTGAACTTTGAATTGGAAGTTCATGTTCTGGAAAAATGATATTTCTTATGAATATGTTAACACATAAAAATTTCATGGTTTAACTCAAAGTGTAAGTATTTTTAGAAAAATGATCATTAAATGTTGTTTTTATGATGGAAAATGATCACTTTCATAAGTTTTACCAAAGTTTGACCTATAACCTGTGATTTCGAATACAAACTAAGGTATTTTAAGTTCATATTCTTAAAATTTGACTCGATCCAAGGAAGTGGCAAGTTGAACCAACAAAAACGGAGTTGTAATGAAGAAACTACGACTAAAACAAGATTGGGTATCCGAAGCTAGTTTAGCTACGAAAATATTTGGAGATAAAGTAAATTAATCATATCTTTTCTAATTAATATGATATTTTATATATAATTACTTATGATTTGATTTTATATATTTCAGGACCACCCGTAAATAACACGAGAAGATTAATCATAAGACCTCATGATTGTACGCAACACGTCATTTGACAACACGGTACTTTATGTACGCAACACGTCATTTGACAACATGGTACCATGGGTCGAGATTAATTCTGATAAATACGAATACGATGGGGTCTTTATTTATTTTATTGAGCAACTAATTGTAGACCACTAACATCGGACTGCTAACTACGGACTAAGAAAATATTAAAAGTATTATAAGTATATATATATATATATATATATATATATATATATATATATATATATATATATATATATATATATAACGATTACTTGAAAAGAAAATATGTTGATATATTATATATATATGGTTAGGTTCGTGATATCTATCGGAGACCAAGTCGAGTTAAATACCTTCAAGGCAAAAGTGAGTATAAAGTCCCACTTTTAAACTCTAAATATTTCGGGATGAGAATACATGCATTTTATGATTTACGTTATGGACACAAGTGATTAAAAATATATATTCTACGTTGAGTTGTACCACTGGCATACTTCCCTGTAACTTGGTAACTACTATTTACATGAGGTATTGTAAACGTGAATCCTGTTGATAGATCTATCGGGCCTGACAACCCCAGCCGGACTAGACGACCAGTATTCAACGGTTGCACAGTACTTCGTTTCAGTGACTACACTTGGTACGGTGTAGTAAGATTTCATAATAAAGGGAATATGCGACGTTGATTAAATGTTAAGTATGGTTATCAAGTGCTCAACAACTTAGAATATTTTTATTAAAACGTTTATGTATATGAAATCTTGTGGTCTATATTTATAACACTGCTAGCATTAAACCTTTATCTCACCAACTTTATGTTGACGTTTAAAGCATGTTTATTCTCAGGTTCCTAGAAGTCTTCCGCTGTTTGAATATATGTTAGAGAAACCATGTGCATGGAGTCATACATGTTTTATTCGAGGAAGCATTGCATTCACAAAATCATCACCGTGTATTTATTTTGACTGCATTGTCAACGGAAATATTCTTGTAAACTGTTATTTACGGTGATTGTCTATATGTAGAAATCATCAGATGTCGAAAACATTGAATTTTAAATATTCATTTATGGTATATCTTTTCAAAAGAATGCAATGTTTATAAAATGTATCATATAGAGGTCAAATGCCTTGCGATGTAATCATATGTTATTGTATTCGTCCCTATGGATTGGGTCGGGTCGTTTCAAGTTAGAAGGATTAACTTTTATTTGCGAACAAGTTTAGAATTAACTAAACTATGTTCTAGTGATTACAAGTTTAAACCTTCGAATAAGATAGCTTTATATGTATGAATCGAATGATGTTATGAACATCATTACTACCTCAAGTTCCTTGGATAAACCTACTGGAAATAATAAAAATGGATATAGCTTCAAAGGATCCTTGGATGGCTTGAAAGTTCTTGAAGCAGAATCATGATACGAAAACAATTTCAAGTAAGATTTCCACTCGAAATAAGATTGTTATAGTTATAGAAATTGAATTAAAGTTTGAATATGATTATTACCTTGTATTAGAAAGATAACCTACTGTAAGTAACAAAAGTTTCTTGATCTTGGATGATTACTTGGAATGGATTTAGAAAACTTGGAAGTAAACTTGCAATCTTGGAAGTATTCTTGATTTTATGAAACTAGAACTTTTGGAATTTATGAAGAACACTTAGAACTTGAAGATAGAACTTGAGAGAGATTAATTAGATGAAGAAAATTGAAGAATGAAAGTATTTGTAGGTGTTTTTGGTCGTTGTTGTATGGATTAGATATAAAGGATATGTAATTTTGTTTTCATGTAAATAAGTCATGAATGATTACTCATATTTTTGTAATTTTATGAGATATTTCATACTAGTTGCCAAATGATGGTTCCCACATGTGTTAGGTGACTCACATGGGCTGCTAAGATTGGATCATTGGAGTATATATACCAATAGTACATACATCTAGAAGCTGTGTATTGTACGAGTACGAATACGGGTGCATACGAGTAGAATTGTTGATGAAACTGAACGAGGATGTAATTGTAAGCCTTTTTGTTAAGTAGAAGTATTTTGATAAGTGTCTTGAAGTCTTTCAAAAGTGTATGAATACATATTAAAATACTACATGTATATACATTTTAACTGAGTCGTTAAGTCATCGTTAGTCGTTACATGTAAATGTTGTTTTGAAACCTTTAGGTTTACGATCTTGTTGAATGTTGTTAACCCATTTTTTATTATAACAAATGAGATGTTAAATTGTTATATTATCATGATATTATGATATATAATATATCTTAGTATGATATATATACAGTTAAATGTCGTTACAACGATAATCGTTACATATATGTCTCGTTTCGAAATCATTAAGTTAGTTGTCTTATTTTTACATATGTATTTCATTGTTAATACACTTAATAATATATTTACTTATCATTTAACATAATTAAACAAGTGTATCAATATCTTAATATGATTCATATGTACCTAGTAAGACGTTGTTATAACGATAATCGTTATATATATCGTTTTCGAGTTTCTTAAATTAATAGTCTCATTTTTATATATATAACTCATTGTTAAAATACCTAATGAGATACATACTTATAATAAAATCATGTTAACTATATATATAACCATATATATGTCATCGTATAGTTTTTACAAGTTTTAACGTTCGTGAATCACCGGTCAACTTGGGTGGTCAATTGTCTATATGAAACCTATTTCAATTAATCAAGTCTTAACAAGTTTGATTGCTTAACATGTTGGAAACACTTAATCATGTAAATAACAATTTCATTTGACATATATATAAACATGGAAAAGTTCGGGTCACTACACCCATCAGTTTGTGGATGATAGGCAGTACTCATGTCTAGACGAGTTCGTAATGCTTGCTGTAATGTCTGCCAGAATCTTGAAATAAATCTGCCATCCCTATCAGAGATAATAGAGATTGGTATTCCATGTCTGGAGATGACTTCCTTCAAATACAGTCGTGCTAACTTTTCCATCTTGTCATCTTCTCTTATTGGCAGGAAGTGTGTTGATTTGGTGAGACGATCAACTATTACCCAAATAGTATCAAAACCACTTGCAGTCCTTGGCAATTTAGTGATGAAATCCATGGTAATGTTTTCCCATTTCCATTCCGGGATTTCGGGTTGTTGAAGTAGACCTGATGGTTTCTATAACGACCCTCATTTTTCCATTCTATATTTTTTCAATATTAAATGCCCAAACAATATAATTAAAACTTAATGATCAAACTTTAATCAACAATTGTTAAGTGTTAAGAGTTAGAAAACATATTAATTAACTTTGTGCAATAATTGACAAGTTAATAAAAGATGAAAATAATAAACTGTTAGTCGACACTCGCTACTAATTAAAATTTATGCATTTATGTAATATTATAACTAATAACCTGTAAGTAATAAATAAAAAGTGACATTTATATAAATAATAAAACAATTGGGAACTAAATATATACAAGTCATGAATTAGTAAAAAGAAAATAATACTTATCAATGTAGTAAATGTAAAAATAATAATAGTAATAATAATGAGACTAAAGAATCTTAAACCATTACATCCTTATGTTGACTAAAAATAAGGTATAAACTAGTACCACCTATTGTTGACTAAAAAAAAAATTATAAAACTCATTTTATCAACTTTATTTTCACTATAAATAGCACCCATTTGTTTCATTTCAACTCACACCTCAAAACACACTCTCAACTTGAAAGAAACTCTCCCAAGTCTCAGCAACTATTTTTTTGTAAGTCCCCTAATTAATTTATATAGTTTTTATTAAGTTTTTATATAGTTTTATGCTAGTTTTTATGTTGAAAACTAATTAAATACGAAATTAATTTTAATAAAAAATGTAAATACATGATAATTAGTGTTAAGTATCCTAATGTCTATAAAAATTAGTTTCATGAATTATAAAGTCGGAATAGTATTTATTAAAAATCAAAAACTGATTTTTTTTATAAACCGAAATACATAAATGATTTTTATTAAATAGTAAACGAATTTTTTTGTAAAATTTTATTTTAGTCGCTTGCTATATCATATGTAAGGGTAATTATAAATTTTTTTTATAATTAAATTCGCATGTTTAATATTTAATTTGAATTTTCTTCTGAAAACGCTACAGTACCCGATTAAACTGTTTTTTATAATAAAATGAAATTACATGTTACAGCAGGTTTTTAACCATAATAACTATTAAAAACTACTTAATAACTATTAATAAAGTTATAAAAATATTTGTAGAATTAATGGTTATGTATTTCTATTTAATTTTTTTTATTAAAACTAAAAACTACACAATAGTATGATTAAATAGTTAAACTATTTATATAAATGTATAAATAATTTTTCTGACTTTGTTGTAACATTATAAGCATAGAAAAAATATTGGTTGAATTAATTTGGTTCATTTAATAATTAATTCTTTATAAACTTTATATTATTACAAACCGAAAGGAAAATTGAAAATAAATACTTAAACACCATAACAAAAATCTATAAATTTTTCTTAAGCTTATTTTGATAAGTACAACATAAGAAAAATATAAAATGTGATGTTTAATTTGTTTACCTATTTATTTACATTTTAGCTATTAAAACAATAATAAAAAGTGTTATTTAATACACAAAACTTAATATTAATATGTATAAAAAATTTATTATGTTTTATACATATTACCTACTGATATTAAATCAATATTACACTTGTTAATATTATTAGATAATTAATTGATGCTATTATTGATCTAAAACAAAATTTAAAATAAATATATATATGTATCCTTACATATATATAATATTTATATATATTGAAACACTTATAAGTAAAATAACTAAAGTGTTGTATTCCTATACACACCTAAAAACATATTGGATCGGTATATTAGACTTGTATAGATCTTAAACTTTCTCGATGTGGATGGAAGCTCGAAAGTCTTAGGTGGAGGGTCTGGATTGACCAATTTAACGGATCCTAGTGCTCAGAAACCTAATGACCTGAAAAGTCCATTTTAAATTGAAAGTGGGTAGATTGGAAGCTTGTCTAATATACAAAAGCCTTTCCAAAACGATAAACAATCTTTAAACTTACTACACACGAAAATACTTAAACTTATCTTCATACGGGCAAAACATCTAAACTATTCTCAACTTATTCTTAGGTTGACTTATCTTGTGCTTCGATCATCCATACATTCTCTTTAAGGACTACCTTACTTCATCGAATTACTAAGGTGATTTTTATAGCCCCACTTTACTTGAGCTCAATTTACTTTTTATACTTATTGGGGTGAGACACATGCTGCTTTTACTATTTACAATTTAGACACAAGTATCAACTAAAACTATGCTATACCCGGCTATGTCCGACTAAGTCCCTACAGTGATATTTTTAGGTGCTGCGGCATGCTTAGTTATTGGGGGTAGGCCTATCGGGAGTAACGTCCCCGATACATTTGATGTTATCTTTGTATTGCTTGATAATGAAATTAAACCGACAAGTAGAACTAACTTGTCATGGGGCAAACTTGAACGTTTAGTCTAAATATCACGCACTGGCATAACTTTTTGATCCTGCGGGAGATCAACCTTACAAATTAAATCTTGTGGTCTAAAACAAACGGTCAAACTTATTTGTTAAACCTATGAACTTCACTCAACCTTTTGGTTGACACTTTAGCATGTTTTGTCTCAGGTGCTGTTTGATTCAAGCTCTTATACTTACTGCTTATGTGATGCTACTTGGACATAGGATCAAGAGATATCGCATTTATTACTTCTGCATGTGAACATTTCCATTATTGTTATTCCTATCATTGTAACTACGTTTCATTTTCCGCTGCGTGCTCAATAAAGTTTGTTTTATCATTTAGTATTGTTCTCGTATATTATAATATGTTGGTTGATTTGATATTAAGTCACATTTCACCCAGGCCCTAACTGGGGGTGTGACAGATTGGTATCAGAGCAAACCAGGCTGTTATAGAGAACCAGGATTGCATTTTTATGTGTGCCTTACTTGTTAGCTAGGGTGCCTTAGCAATCTAGGAAACTATAACCTTTCCTGCCTTAGACTTAAAGCACTTAGGATTGTCGTATAATCTTAACAATTATGCTTTAATAAACTTGACTCAAAGATTCTAATCAAGGTCTCTTTCCTAATGATAGGATGTCAAGCTCAAGCGTTAACAAGCCCAACAAAGCAACTCACAACCCTACCACCGAAGTAGGTGTTGGACACTCTTCAACTTCGAGACCAGTTCGAAGTCCTCTTTATAGTCCTGCTTCACCACCGCTGAATTATAGCCCGAATACTATTTTAGATTCACATGGGTCTCCTCAATACTACCCAACTCCGAGAACCCAAGATAAGGGAAAACGACATGAAGAAGTTGGTCCATCAAGGAAGAGAGCCCGATCTCCTTTTTATGATGGTCCTAAGTATGAAATCATGAGATTACGAAACGATACCGAGAGAAACATTGGAGGTCTACTTCGCCACATGGAAAGAGTGGATCGTCGAATGAAGAAACTTATGAAAGAAAACGTCGAGCTAAGAAAGGAGTTGCTGATGCTAAAGTGCGAGGAAGAACGCAACACTCGCTGGGGAAAGCAATCACTTGCTTACCTCAAGGAGGATGTTGATGTCCGAATGAAAATGGAGAAAGGTCGAGTCGACGAACAACTTGCCATAAGAGAGTACAACACTAATGCCGTAAACAGTCGTGTTACCAACCTTTATGACAACTTCGAGTATCTCTATGAGAAACAAAAGACGAAAAATGAGAAAGTTGAGGAGTTTATGAAGAAGGTTGGAGACGAAATATGAAGACTACTTCAATCTTAATATTTCCTAGTTATTTTTTCTATTTTCCATCTATGTAAAGGCTGTGCCTTAAACAATTTCTATTTCCGAATCGTGTAATAAAGGTTTATTTAATGCCTCGATCTAATAATATAAAGTGTTTTATTAATATCATGCGATATCAATACTTTAGTTTATTCATACTTGTGATTACTCAAACTTATAACTTGTTAAACTTATCAAACATATGTTCACTTTTATGTAGTGACATCATGGTTCGTTCAGCTGCACCTACCGTTAACAACGTTGTGTTAACTACTGAGCAATTCCAACAGTTACTCGCTGCTGCCCAAGGCAACGCCCAAGCTAATCATGCTAATACTCAACCAAAACCTTGTTCCTACAAGGACTTTACAAACTGTCACCCTCCCGCTTTTAAGGGAAACGAAGAAGCTGTCGAACTAGTTCGTTGGTTCGAAAAGATGGAATCTATTTTCCGTATTTGCAACTGTGGTGATGATGATCGAGTAAAGTATGCCACTAGCTCGTTGGGTGGTAATGCTTTAACTTGGTGGACTGCTTATGCCAAGTCCGTAGGAATTGATAATGCTAATGCAATTCCATGGGACGAACTCAAAAGTATGATGGTCAACAAATTCTGCCCAAGGAGTCAAGTTCAGAAGCTTGAAGCTGAGTTCTGGGAACTCAGGGTCAAGGGTACTGACATTGAGAATTATACCAATCGTTATCTGGAGCTTTCTACTCTATGTCCTGAAATGTTTCCTACTGAAGCTAGAAGAATTGAGCGGTATATTGAAGGTCTTCCCGAGGATGTTCAAGGGAATGTTATTGCTGCTGAGAAGGTTACTTTGGATGCTGTGATTCTCATGGCACAAAATCTCATGTTGGCCAAGAGAAGAAGGGCGTCGGCCAATAAGCAAGTTGAAACCAAGGGTAATGATGGTAAGAGGAAGTTTGAGCCGTCTCAAGGTTCAACTCAGAATGTTAGTAAAAAGCTTATGGATAGTACAAGGACGAATTATAAGGGCACTTATCCTTTTTGTGTTCGTTGTGAAAGGCATCACCCGGGGCAGTGCACTGCCACTTGTTCGTTGTGTAAGAAAGTGGGACACGTAGCTAAGACGTGTAGGACTCCTCCAAAGAATAAATCTATTGTTCCTGCCAAAGCTCCTCCTACTTGTTATACTTGTGGGGAAAAGGGACACATTAGTCCAAATTGCCCTAAGAAGAGAGATAATCCTGCTACTGGAGCCAATACTACTGCTGCAAAGGGTCGTGCATTTGTTATTACTGCTGCTGAAGCCCGAGATGAAGATGAGGTCATCACGGGTACGTATCTCGTCAATAATTGCTACGCAACTATTTTATTCGATACTGGTGCCGACCGAAGTTACGTATCTAATGAATTTTGTACCCTATTTACTGAAAAGCCTCAACCCTTAGAAACTAAACGATTAGTAGAAGTAGCCAATGGAAAGATCATGAAAGTTGATAAAATTTATAAAAACTGCAACCTAATCTTAGCCAGCAAAGAATTTAAGATAGACCTTTTGCCGGTCGAGCTAGGAAGTTTCGATGTCGTAGTTGGAATGGATTGGTTACGTCCATTAAGAGCTGCGATCATGTGTTACGATAAAACCGTTCATGTTCCATTAGGAAATGGAGAGACTCTTATTATCCAAGGTGAAAAGAGTGGTTCCAATCTCAATATTATCTCCTGTATTAAAACCCGCAAATACCTTATGAAAGGTTATCCAGCTATTCTAGCCCACGTTAATCTGATTGAATCGAAAGAGAAGCGAATTGAAGATGTACCAGTAGTTAAAGACTTTCCCGATGTGTTTCCCGAAGATCTTCCGGGTATTCCACCTCCTCGACAAGTTGAATTCCAAATTGATTTAACTCCTGGTGCTGCTCCTGTTGCTAAAGCACCATACCGTTTAGCACCTTCCGAAATGAAGGAATTATCCAACCAACTCCAAGAACTATTGGATAAAGGTTTCATTCATCCAAGCTCGTCCCCTTGGGGAGCTCCTATTCTGTTTGTTAAAAAGAAGGATGGTACATTAAGGATGTGCATTGATTACCGCGAACTTAACAAGCTTACTATCAAGAACCGTTATCCGTTGCCACGTATTGATGATCTATTTGACCAACTTCAAGGGTCAAGTGTTTATTCAAAGATTGATTTAAGATCCGGTTATCACCAACTCAAGGTCAAGGAATCCGATATTCCTAAGACTGCTTTTCGCACTCGTTATGGGCACTATGAATTCTGTGTCATGCCTTTTGGTTTAACTAATGCTCCTGCCGTGTTCATGGACCTCATGAATCGTGTTTGTAAACCGTATCTTGACAAATTTGTCATCGTATTCATTGACGACATCTTGATCTATTCGAAGAATGAGAAAGAGCATGAGCAACATTTGCGCATGATTCTTGAACTCTTACGAAAGGAACAACTTTATGCTAAATTTTCTAAGTGCGAGTTTTGGCTCAAAACCGTACAATTTCTCGGACATGTTGTTGATAGAAATGGAATACATGTCGATCCAGCTAAGATTACTGCTATTCAGAACTGGGAGATACCAAAGACTGCAAAGCATATTCGTCAATTTTTGGGACTTGCCGGTTACTATCGAAGGTTTATAAAAGATTTTTCTCTCATTGCCAAACCTCTTACAAAGCTGACTCAAAAAGGGAAGAAATTTGAGTGGTCCGAAGAACAGGAATCTGCTTTCAAGATTCTGAAGGAGAAGTTGACCACAGCCCCGATTCTTTCTTTACCTGAAGGTACCGACGACTTTGTTGTTTACTGCGATGCCTCAAAGCATGGCTTTGGTTGTGTTTTAATGCAACGAGAGAAGGTTATCGCCTATGCATCTAGACAGTTGAAGAAACATGAAGTAAACTATACCACACATGACCTAGAGTTAGGTGCCGTGGTATTTGCATTAAAGATATGGAGACATTATCTCTATGGTAATCACTTTACGGTGTACACTGACCATAAAAGTCTTCGACACATCTTTGATCAAAAACAGCTGAATATGAGGCAAAGTCGATGGCTCGAGACATTGAACGATTATTATTGTGAGCTGAAATATCATCCTGGCAAGGCGAATGTAGTTGCTGATGCCCTTAGTCGAAAAGACGATATTAAACGTGTTCGTGCTTTAAACCTAAAAATCAAATCGAATCTTATTTCACGAATCTGTGAAGCTCAATTGGAAGCTATTAGACCGACACTTATCGAAGGTGAAGGACCTATTGGTTTTGAGAACCAACTTCAAGTGAAAGCTAATGGTACACGGTACTTTGGCAATAGAATCTGGGTTCCTCGTTTTGGTAATCTTCGCGAACTAGTCTTGGATGAAGCACATAAGACTAGATATTCTATCCATCCCGGTTCCAGTAAGATGTATCACGATGTGAAGGAATTCTACTGGTGGCCTAACATGAAAGCCGATATTGCTACTTATGTTAGTAAGTGTCTCACTTGTTTGAAAGTCAAGGCCGAACATCAAAAGCCTTCTGGTCTGTTGACACAACCCGACATTCCGCAGTGGAAGTGGGAAGGTATCACTATGGACTTCGTTACTAAGTTACCTAAGACTTCGAACGGTAACGATACTATTTGGGTCGTAGTTGATCGTCTTACTAAATCTGCACATTTCATACCGATCAAGGAAACCGACAAGATGGAGAGATTAGCACAGCTTTATATTAAAGAAATCGTCTCACGTCATGGTGTTCCTATCTCGATCATTTCTGATCGCGATAGTCGATTTGTTTCTAGATTTTGGAAAACTTTACAATCTGCTCTTGGAACTCAACTCGACATGAGTACAGCTTATCATCCGCAAACCGATGGTCAAAGTGAACGAACCATTCAAACTATGGAGGATATGCTACGTGCTTGTGCAATCGATTTCGGCAAAGGATGGGATAGACATCTACCTTTGGTTGAATTTTCTTATAATAACAGTTATCACTCCAGCATTAAGGCTGCACCTTTTGAAGCTTTATATGGACGGAAGTGTAGATCCCCTTTGTGTTGGGATGAACTTGAGGACAGACATTTAACTAGTCCTGAAATTATTCACGAAACTACCGAAAAGATCGTTCAAATCAAGCAACGTTTAGAAACTGCCCGTAGCCGACAGAAAAGCTATGCCAATAAGAAACGAAAAGACATCGAATACCAAGTTGGAGATAAAGTCATGTTGAAAGTATCCCCTTGGAAAGGTGTTGTCCGCTTCGGTAAGCGAAGTAAACTCAGTCCACGATATGTTGGACCATTCACAATCACTGAAAGAGTCGGTCCCGTGGCATACCGATTAGAACTGCCAACCGAACTTAGTCAAGTACATGATGTGTTTCATGTCTCAAATCTTAAACGGTGTCTTGCCGATGACACACTCGTTATTCCTCTGGATGATGTCCGCATTGATGAGCAAATGCACTTCGTTGAAGAACCTATAGAAATCATGGAAGGAGAGGTCAAACAAACGCGTAAAAGCAATATACCTATCGTTAAAGTCCGGTGGAATTCGCGTAGAGGCCCCGAATATACCTGGGAACGCAAAGACCATATGAAACGGAAATATCCCCATCTCTTCTCAACTGCTGATGCAAACGAGAAAACTACCTAAAAACTTCGGGACGAAGTTTTCAATAACGGGGAGGTACTATAACGACCCTCATTTTTCCATTCTATATTTTTTCAATATTAAATGCCCAAACAATATAATTAAAACTTAATGATCAAACTTTAATCAACAATTGTTAAGTGTTAAGAGTTAGAAAACATATTAATTAACTTTGTGCAATAATTGACAAGTTAATAAAAGATGAAAATAATAAACTGTTAGTCGACACTCGCTACTAATTAAAATTTATGCATTTATGTAATATTATAACTAATAACCTGTAAGTAATAAATAAAAAGTGACATTTATATAAATAATAAAACAATTGGGAACTAAATATATACAAGTCATGAATTAGTAAAAAGAAAATAATACTTATCAATGTAGTAAATGTAAAAATAATAATAGTAATAATAATGAGACTAAAGAATCTTAAACCATTACATCCTTATGTTGACTAAAAATAAGGTATAAACTAGTACCACCTATTGTTGACTAAAAAAAAAATTATAAAACTCATTTTATCAACTTTATTTTCACTATAAATAGCACCCATTTGTTTCATTTCAACTCACACCTCAAAACACACTCTCAACTTGAAAGAAACTCTCCCAAGTCTCAGCAACTATTTTTTTGTAAGTCCCCTAATTAATTTATATAGTTTTTATTAAGTTTTTATATAGTTTTAAGCTAGTTTTTATGTTAAAAACTAATTAAATACGAAATTAATTTTAATAAAAAATGTAAATACATGATAATTAGTGTTAAGTATCCTAATGTCTATAAAAATTAGTTTCATGAATTATAAAGTCGGAATAGTATTTATTAAAAATCAAAAACTGATTTTTTTTATAAACCGAAATACATAAATGATTTTTATTAAATAGTAAACGAATTTTTTTGTAAAATTTTATTTTAGTCGCTTGCTATATCATATGTAAGGGTAATTATAAATTTTTTTTATAATTAAATTCGCATGTTTAATATTTAATTTGAATTTTCTTCTGAAAACGCTACAGTACCCGATTAAACTGTTTTTTATAATAAAATGAAATTACATGTTACAGCAGGTTTTTAACCATAATAACTATTAAAAACTACTTAATAACTATTAATAAAGTTATAAAAATATTTGTAGAATTAATGGTTATGTATTTCTATTTAATTTTTTTTATTAAAACTAAAAACTACACAATAGTATGATTAAATAGTTAAACTATTTATATAAATGTATAAATAATTTTTCTGACTTTGTTGTAACATTATAAGCATAGAAAAAATATTGGTTGAATTAATTTGGTTCATTTAATAATTAATTCTTTATAAACTTTATATTATTACAAACCGAAAGGAAAATTGAAAATAAATACTTAAACACCATAACAAAAATCTATAAATTTTTATTAAGCTTATTTTGATCAGTACAACATAAGAAAAATATAAAATGTGATGTTTAATTTGTTTACCTATTTATTTACATTTTAGCTATTAAAACAATAATAAAAAGTGTTATTTAATACACAAAACTTAATATTAATATGTATAAAAATTTTATTATGTTTTATACATATTACCTACTGATATTAAATCAATATTACACTTGTTAATATTATTAGATAATTAATTGATGCTATTATTGATCTAAAACAAAATTTAAAATAAATATATATATGTATCCTTACATATATATAATATTTATATATATTGAAACACTTATAAGTAAAATAACTAAAGTGTTGTATTCCTATACACACCTAAAAACATATTGGATCGGTATATTAGACTTGTATAGATCTTAAACTTTCTCGATGTGGATGGAAGCTCGAAAGTCTTAGGTGGAGGGTCTGGATTGACCAATTTAACGGATCCTAGTGCTCAGAAACCTAATGACCTGAAAAGTCCATTTTAAATTGAAAGTGGGTAGATTGGAAGCTTGTCTAATATGCAAAAGCCTTTCCAAAACGATAAACAATCTTTAAACTTACTACACACGAAAATACTTAAACTTATCTTCATACGGGCAAAACATCTAAACTATTCTCAACTTATTCTTAGGTTGACTTATCTTGTGCTTCGATCATCCATACATTCTCTTTAAGGACTACCTTACTTCATCGAATTACTAAGGTGATTTTTATAGCCCCACTTTACTTGAGCTCAATTTACTTTTTATACTTATTGGGGTGAGACACATGCTGCTTTTACTATTTACAATTTAGACACAAGTATCAACTAAAACTATGCTATACCCGGCTATGTCCGACTAAGTCCCTACAGTGATATTTTTAGGTGCTGCGGCATGCTTAGTTATTGGGGGTAGGCCTATCGGGAGTAACGTCCCCGATACATTTGATGTTATCTTTGTATTGCTTGATAATGAAATTAAACCGACAAGTAGAACTAACTTGTCATGGGGCAAACTTGAACGTTTAGTCTAAATATCACGCACTGGCATAACTTTTTGATCCTGCGGGAGATCAACCTTACAAATTAAATCTTGTGGTCTAAAACAAACGGTCAAACTTATTTGTTAAACCTATGAACTTCACTCAACCTTTTGGTTGACACTTTAGCATGTTTTGTCTCAGGTGCTGTTTGATTCAAGCTCTTATACTTACTGCTTATGTGATGCTACTTGGACATAGGATCAAGAGATATCGCATTTATTACTTCTGCATGTGAACATTTCCATTATTGTTATTCCTATCATTGTAACTACGTTTCATTTTCCGCTGCGTGCTCAATAAAGTTTGTTTTATCATTTAGTATTGTTCTCGTATATTATAATATGTTGGTTGATTTGATATTAAGTCACATTTCACCCAGGCCCTAACTGGGGGTGTGACAGTTTCTGATGCTCAGCTTTGACCTTAGAACACGTCAAACATTCTCCTACGTATTTAGCAACATCGGCTTTCATACCCGGCCACTAAAAATGTTTCTTGAGATCCTTGTACATCTTCCCCGTTCCAGGATGTATTGAGTATCTGGTTTTATGAGTTTCTCTAAGTACCATTTCTCTCATATCTCCAAATTTTGGTACCCAAATCCTTTCAGCCCTACACCGGGTTCCGTCTTCCCGAATATTAAGATGCTTCTCCGATCCCTTTGGGTATTTCATCCTTTAAATTTCCCTCTTTTAAAACTCCTTGTTGCGCCTCCTTTATTTGAGTAGTAAGGTTATTGTGAATCATTATATTCATAGATTTTACTCGAATGGGTTCTCTGTCCTTCCTGATCAAGGCGTCGGCTACCACATTTGCCTTCCCCGGGTGGTAACGAATCTCAAAGTCGTAATCATTCAACAATTTAATCCACCTACGCTGCCTCATATTCAGTTGTTTCTGATTAAATATGTGTTGAAGACTTTTGTGGTCGGTATATATAATACTTTTGACCCCATATAAGTAGTGCCTCCAAGTCTTTAATGCAAAAAACAACCGCGCCTAATTCTAAATCATGCGTCATATAATTTTGTTCGTGAATTTTTAATTGTCTAGATGCATAAGCAATTACTTTCGTTTGTTGCATTAATACACAACCGAGACCTTGCTTTGACGCATCACAATATATCACAAAATCATCATTCCCTTCAGGTAATGATAATATAGGTGCCGTAGTTAACTTTTTCTTCAATAACTGAAACGCTTTCTCTTGTTCATCCTTCCATTCAAATTTCTTCCCTTTATGCGTTAATGAAGTCAAGGGTTTTGCTATTCTGGAAAAGTCTTGGATGAACCTTCTGTAGTAACCAGCTAGTCCTAAAAACTGGCGTATATGTTTCGGAGTTTTCGGGGTTTCCCACTTTTCAACGGTTTCAATCTTTGCTGGATCCACCTGAATACCTTCTTTGTTCACTATGTGACCGAGGAATTGAACTTCTTCCAACCAAAATGCACACTTTGAAAACTTAGCGTACAGTTTTTCTTTCCTTAACAACTCTAGCACTTTTCTCAAGTGTTCTTCGTGCTCTTGATCATTCTTCGAGTAAATAAGTATGTCATCGATGAAAACAATGACAAACTTATCAAGATATGGCCCACACACTCGGTTCATGAGGTCCATGAACATAGCTGGTGCGTTAGTCAATCCAAATGGCATAACCATAAACTCGTAATGACCGTAACGCGTCCTAAAAGCAGTCTTTGGAATATCATCCTCCTTCACCCGCATTTGATGATATCCAGAACGTAAATCGATCTTCGAATAAACAAACGAGCCTTGTAATTGATCAAATAAGTCGTCGATTCTCGGTAGTGGGTAGCGGTTCTTGATGGTAAGTTTGTTCAACTCTCGGTAGTCGATACACAACCTGAATGTACCATCTTTCTTCTTGACAAACAAAACAGGAGCTCCCCACGGTGATGTGCTTGGTCGAAAGAAACCACGCTCTAAAAGTTCTTGTAATTGGCTCTGAAGTTCCTTCATTTCGCTAGGTGCGAGTCTGTATGGAGCACGAGCTATTGGTGCAGCTCCCGGTACAAGGTCTATTTGAAATTCAATGGATCGGTGTGGAGGTAGTCCCGGTAATTCTTTCGGAAATACATCGGGAAATTCTTTTACGATGGGAATATCATTGATGTTCTTTTCTTCGGAATTGACTTTCTCGACGTGTGCTACCACAGCATAGCAACCTTTTCTTATTAGTTTTTGTGCCTTCAAGTTATTAATAAGATTTAACTTTGCGTTGCTCTTTTCTCCGTACACCATTAAGGGTTTTCCTTTTTCTCGTATAATGCGAATTGCATTTTTGTAACAAACGATCTCTGCTTTCACTTCTTTCAACCAGTCCATACCGATTATCACATCAAAACTCTCTAACTCTAATGGTATCAAGTCAATCTTAAATATTTCGCTAACCAGTTTAATTTCTCGATTCCGACATATATTATCTGCTGAAATTAATTTACCATTTGCTAATTTGAGTAAAAATTTACTATCCAAAGGCGTCAATGGGCAACTTAATTTAGCACAAATTTCTCTACTCATAAAGCTTCTATCCGCACCCGAATCAAATAAAACATAAGCAGATTTATCGTCAATAAGAAACGTACCCGTAACAAGCTCCGGGTCTTCCTGTGCTTCTGCCGCATTAATATTGAAAACTCTTCCATGGCCCTGCCCATTAGTATTCCCCTGATTCGGGAAATTTCTAATAATGTGGCCCGGTTTCCCACATTTATAACAAACAGCGTTGGTATTACTTGCTCCGACACTATTCGTTTCGGCATTACTTGTTCCGGCATTATTTGCTCCCTTAGTTCTGTTAAACTTTGGTCCGTAGACCTCACACTTTATCGCGCTGTGACCATTTCTTTTACACCTGTTGCAAAATATCGTGCAAAACCCTTGGTGATTTTTTTCACATCTATGACATGGCTGTTTTTGGTTTTTTTTTTACCGTTGTTGTTATTGAGGTTGTTGTTGGGATTGTTATTGTTGTTGAAACGGTTGTTGTAGTTGTTGTTGTTGTTGGGATGTTTGTTGTAGTTATTGTTAGGATTGCGGTTATTATTGCGATTGTTGTTGCGGTTGTTGGGATAGTTGTTGCGATTGTGGTTGTAATTGTTATTGTTGTTGTACTGGTGACTCTTGTCACCGTTTTCCTCCCACTTCCTCTTGAGTTGTTTCGTGTTAGCTTCATCAGCCACCTGCTCTTTAATTCTTCCCTCAATCTGATTTATGAGTTTATGAGCCATTCGACTTGCCTTCTGTATAGAAGCAGGCTCGTGTGAACTTACATCTTCTTGAATCCTTACTGGTAACCATTTTACAAACGCGTCGATCTTCTCTTCTTCATCTTTGAATGCTCCCGGACACAATAGGCACAACTCTGTGAATCGTCATTCATATGTGGTAACGTCGAACCCTTGTGTTCGTAACTCTCTAAGTTCTGCCTTGAGTTTATTGACTTTGTTTCTAGGACGATACTGCTCGTTCATCAATTGCTTGAATGCCGACCACGGTAGTGCGTAAGCAGCATTTTGTCCTACCTGTTCAAGATAGGTGTTCCACCACGTTAACGCAGTACCTGTGAAGGTATACGTAGCGTACTTAACTTTGTCCTCTTCAGTACACTTACTTATGGCAAACACCGATTCGACTTTCTCGGTTCACCGTTTCAATCCAATTGGTCCTTCGGTTCCATCAAATTCCAAAGGTTTGCAGGCAGTGAATTCTTTGTAGGTGCATCCTACACGATTTCTTACGCCGTTAGTGTAGAGACCCGTCCTAATCCATCCGGACGAAGTCCATATCGATTACAAACGATTCACAACAGTTGATTACATCGCGAGGTAATTGACCTCTATATGATACATTTTACAAACATTGCATTCGTTTTGAAAAGACAAACTTTCGTTGCATCGACAGTTGACAGGCATGTACAGCATTTCATAATATATCCAAATATAATTGACTTAATAATAATCTTGATGAACTCAACGACTCGAATGCAACGTCTTTTGAAATATGTCATGAATGACTCCAAGTAATATCTTTAAAATGTGTAATTGCACAGCGGAAGATTTCTTTCGTACCTGAGAATAAACATGCTTTCAAGTGTCAACCAAAAGGTTGGTGAGTTCATTAGTTTAACATAAATAATCATTTCATAATTTTAATAGACCACAAGATTTCATATTTCCATTTCTTATAACATACGTCCCATGCATAGAGACAAAAAATAACATTCATATGGATTGAACACCTGGTAACGGACATTCACAATATGTATATAAGAATATCCCCATCATTCCGGGATCCACCATTGGACATGATATAAATTTCGAAGTACTAAAGCATCCGGTGCTTTGGATGGGGCTTGTTGGGCCCGATAGATCTATCTATAGAGTTCGCGTCAATTAGGGTGTCTGTTCCCAAATTCTTAGATTACCAGACTATATAAAAAGGGCATATTCAATTTCGATCATTCAACCATATAATGTAGTTTCATTTACTTGTGTCTATTTCGTAAAAACAGTTATAAAAACATCGCATGTATTCTCAGTCCAAAAATGTAATGAGTAAAAAGGGAGTAAATGAAACTCACCATACTGTATTTTGTAGTAAAAATACATAAGACTATATTGAACAATGCAGGGTTGGCCTCGGATTCACGAACCTATATCGTTTGTATATATATTAAAACGTATAATCGTAATCGAACAAATCTATATATTATATCTTAAATTATATATTATATTTATCTAGCTTGTGTGTATATTCAAAATGTTTAATATTTATATAGTTATATTGATGTATATTTGATTAGTATTTTAATAAGAATATCTAACATGTTATTTGTGAATATTTATATAACCTTTGTTAATTTGATTAAAAAAATACTTACAATTTTAATAATATCTTTAAAACTTTTATTTCCATAAACGTAATTATTTTTAGTAATATTGATAATAATATAATAATAGTTTTAATGAAAACAAAATAATAATTTTGGTAAAAATAATCATAGTAATAATAATAATAACTATATTAGTAATGATAATATCTGTAATTTTTAATATAATGAATAATTTAATAATAATAATAATGTTAAAACTAATAATTTTGATGTTAATACATAATGCTTAATAATAATTATAACAATCTTTTTACAACTGATAATAGTAATACTTTTGTTAATAATAATACGTGTAAGATTGATACTGATACTAATATTAATGATAAGATTAATGGTTATAATACTTATAATAATACTAATGATAATATTAATAATAATAATACTACTTATTAATAATACTAGTAGTGATAATAATATTAGTAATAGCAATATTAATAATAATAATCATAATTGTAATTATAATTATGATAATAATAATAATTGGTAACTAATACATTCATTGGTAACAATAATAATAATAGCAACTATAATACTAGTGAAAATTGAAATACTTAGTAGTAATAGCAATAATTTATAATCAATAATAATAATAACAACAATAAATATAATAATAATAATAGTAATAAAAAGAAATAAAAGAGTATACCCCTTTAAAGCCTTTTCTAAAAAGATTGCTCCATATGAGACTCGAACCCATGACCTCCCGCTACTACACCAACACATTTAACCGTGGGGCTGTTTCCCTTTTTCTAATTTACTACGCCCAGTTAAAAACATAACCCGTATGAATTATCTTCATCTTCTTCATATAAATTCTCAAAGTTAAACCGATCCTAACTCGTGTATTATATAATGGATGTAGTATTTGAACGCGATTTATAATCAACCTAAATTGGATAAATTAGTAAAAAATATATAGGGAAAAAATTTATAATCAACCTAATCAGACTCTTGCTCGTCGCTGTTAAAGAGAAAAAAAATTTGATTTCCATTTCAAGATCCTTTTGGACAATTTTCACAACACGAATTAGGCTTTAAATCATTCTTAAAAACTTTTTATATCCTCAATTGAACTTAAAACATTCAAACGATTTCGAATTTTAGAATTTACAAATCAGTTGACTTTTGAATTCTAAGTTTGACTCTTCAAATTCGAACTTGATTTGACGAATTGAAACCTGCAATTTTGCATAAAGGTTGAGTAAAACATTCCTAACAAGACTTCATTAACAGAATTTAAAATACGATTCGATTTTAAGTTTTTGCTTTTTCAAAGTTCAAGAACATGAACTAAAAAATCAAATTTCGAATTTAAGATAGTTTTGTACAAAACTTATAACATGAATTTGATAGTAAAACATATTTATAAACTTTCTGGATCCTTAATTGAACCTAAAACATCATATTGAAATATAATTTGACGATGAACATTGTTGTTGACTTTTGACAATTAAAAGTTTGACTCCGAAATTTGGATTCGATAATAGGAATTGAGATTTGAGATTAGAAAAAAGTTTACAGGTGTGATTCCTAACACAACTGTAATTATCTATTTTGTAATTTGATTCAAAATTGAAGTTTTCAAAAAAAAAAGACCTGAAGCATAATTGTGACGGTTTCAGTTTATATTCTGGGTTTATATTCAAAAGTTAGGATTAATTATGATCAGTAATGGATATTGATAGGGAAAAGGAATTGGGATATTTCATTCTAACTGATTTGGCCGATTATATGTAAAGGATCGTGGTATTCCATTTTTTTTTTAAGACAGAATATAAAAAAAAAAAGTTGATTATGAAGGCTAATGATTTTTTTTTTTTGATACTGTGATAAAAGTCGATATGTGACAAAATTGGAGACAGAGAATATGAATTGATCACGATGGTTAACAACTTCCTAATTATTTACCTGCTTTTGTAATGTTGTGTTTAATTTATATTTAATTAATATTAAAAAATAATACTAATTATAAAAATAATAATAATGATATAAAAATGATAATTTTTAAATAATTTAATTACTAATAAAAAATATCAAAATGATAATACAATCTTATTAGTTAAAAAAAATGTTAATGTTATTAATGATAACTATAATATGATAACTTATAATATCAAATTTAATATATATACTTTTTGTATATAAAACAATAATATTAATTATACAAGTTTTAATATCTATAAATGTATTGGTAATAATATTAATATAACAATTATTTTTAATCTTGCACTTAAATGTAATATAACTATATGATATGTATTATATCATAACGAGTATTAAATTTTTATATATTAATAAATTGTAAAAACAAAAATTAAAATTTTTCTACTAGTTATAATAATTATGTTATTAATAATATAAACATTAATATTAATAATAACAATGAAACTAATAATAATAATAATAATAATAATAATAATAATAATAATAATAATAATAATAATAATAATAATAATAATAATAATAATAATAATAATAATAATAATAATAATAATAGAAATAATCATTATATTGATGATATTAATATCATATAAAGAATAATAAGAATAATGACAATAATAACTAGGATTATAACTTTACTAATAATATTAATGATACTAATAATGACAACAATAATATTAATAAGGATATAATAATTTACATGTATCAAATCTGTTATTAATAATAATGAAATTAATAATAATTTTAATATAATAACTATTAATAATATTATTTAATAACAATGCTAATAACAATAATTTGTATGTTTCAATTTCTATATATGCCATTTAATAGTTATACATTTTATATACTATAATATACATATTTATTTACAAACAGTAGTTCGTGAATCGTCGGGAAAAGTTAAAGGGTAATTGAATGTATGAAATAGTTCAAAAATTTTGAGACTCGGTCTAACAGACTTTGCTTATCGTGTCGGAAATATATAAATATTAAGTTTAAATTTGGTCGGAAATTCCCGGGTCATCACAGTTAGCTGCATTGCTAGATTCAACGTTATTGTTGGTATGTAGCGCAGCCTGTACTACGGCTATGTTTGCAGCAAGAAAGGTACAAAATTCCTCTTCGTTCATATTTATGGTGTGTCGAGTAGTCAGTGCCATTTCCTTCAAAATAGACAACTAAATCTTGTTAATCATACAGAATATTAAGAGTAGTCAATAGTATTTCTTAGCATAATATGAACTCATTCATAAAAGCTTTTTCTTCATATTAGCGTTTTATAAGTTTAAATTCGGGTACTACCTACCCGTTAAGTTCATACTTAGTAGCTAATATACAATTCAACTACTACAATTCCGTATGAAAAACTGATTATAATAATATGTCACATACAAATATTCTTTAAACTTACAACTTCGCTATATTACATATAACATAAAATATAGTACACTAAGATACAGGACAGTTTTGAAGATAAATCTAGTTAATACGTAAGTTGTTCAGCAAAGGAAATAAAAACACGTAATTCATAAGTCCAGAAACAAGTCATGCATTCTGGTTTTACTAAGACGACTTCCCATCCTTGGTCTTGTGGAAAATAACCGTTATGACCATTGGCTAGGCAGCATGTTGTAACGTCATCAAAAGGACGAGGGTTTCGTAATATCCAACAGCCCCATAATAATCTAAAAACCTTGTTTCTCACCCCAACTACTGAATCCGTCACTTGTGGGAAGGTTTTATTTAAAAGTTGCAAAACGATATTCTTTTTCTCACTTTGGTAAGAAGCGAACATCACTAACCCATAAGCATAACATGCTTCTTTATGTTGCATGTTAGAAGCTCTTTCTAATTCACGAAATCCTATGTTGGGATATGTTGAGTCAAAATAGGTTCTTAACCCGTAGCGTAAAATTGCATTTGGGTTCCCCGCATTTAACGCTTTAAAGAAAACACGGCGTAACTTACGGTCTCCCCAATGTGATATACCCCACCTATCAAAGGAAAGCCTTTTATAAACTAAGGCATTTCTGGAAAGTGTTTCAAATATTTGACAAGTTAATTTCGCCATAACTAAATGTGCTGATGAATTCTGACCGACTCTAGACAAGATTTCCTCAATCATATCCTCTGGTAGGTCTTCTAAAATATTCGGTTGTCTACCCTTAACGTCCATTTTGGTTTTATACTGTAAAATAGACAAGATTTAGATTCGTAAAAGATAATTAACAAACAATACAAGTAATTTTTACATAGAAAAAAAAAATACAAGGACACTACAATACATATAATACACAACATGGTTACAACCCTCTAATCTGAACCACTGGTTTCTTCTTCTTCGGACTTGGTTCGTTTTCCTAATTTTCTAGGAATATATGGTGTTCCCCTAATACGAGCTGTCGTTTTATATAATGGTTTAGAAAAACCTGGTGGTTTAGAGGTTCCCGGGTCATTATTACATTTTAGGAAATACGGATGTTGTCGATACATATAAAGTTCATCGGGGTTGGAATCGGGTTTCTCTATTTTTATACCTTTTCCCTTATTATTTTCTTTCACTTTATTAAATTGGGTCGAGGTAATTTCTATAATATCATCGGAATCCTCATCGGGATCCGATTCATCGGAAAATTGGTAATCTTCCCAATATTTTGCTTCCTTGGCGGAAACATCATTGACCATTATTAACTTTTGTCCGTTGGTTGAGGATTTTCTTTTATTTAATCGATTTACTATAGGTATCAAAATTTCTTCCTCCGGAACCTCTTCTTCTTCTGGTTCCTCCTCTTCCGATTCCTCCTCTTCTGGCTCCTCTTCTTCCGGTTCCTCCTCTTCCGGTTCCTCCTCTTCCGGTACCTCTTCTTCCGGTTCCTCTTCGGGAATTTGTGAATCTTCCCAAAATATATTCGACTCTTTATTATTATTAGGTGAATCAATGGGATTTGTACTAGAGGTAGACATCTATCACACAATATCAAACACGTTAAGAGATTAATATATCACATAATATTTACATTTTAATAATATATAGTTTCCAACAAAAAAAAATGTTAAGCAATCGTTTTTTTTTTTTTTTTAAGAAAAAACACGGTCGAAGTCCAGACTCACTAATGCATCCTAACAAACTCGGTAAGACACACTAATGCAATTTTCTGGTTCTCTAAGACCAACGCTCGGATACCAACTGAAATGTCCCGTTCATATAGATTATAAACGTTTCATATTAATTGATTTCGTTGCGAGGTTTTGACCTCTATATGAGACGTTTTTCAAAGACTGCATTTGTTTTTTAAAACAAACCATAACCTTTATTTTATCGAATGTCCCGTTCAATTACTTGTGTCTATTTCGTAAAACATTTATAAAACTGCATGTATTCTCATCCCAAAATATTAGATTTTAAAAGTGGGACTATAACTCACTTTCACAGATTTTTACTTCGTCGGGAAGTAAGACTTGGCCACTGGTCGATTCATGAACCTATAACAAATATGTACATATATATCAAAGTATGTTCAAAATATATTTACAACACTTTTAATACATTTTGATGTTTTAAGTTTATTAAGTCAGTTGTCCTCGTTAGTAACCTACAACTAGTTGTCCACAGTTAGATGTACAGAAATAAATCGATATATATATTATCTTGAATCAATCCATGACCCAGTGTATACACATCTCAGGCTAGATCACAACTCAAAGTATATATATTTTTAGAATCAACCTCAACCCTGTATAGCTAACTCCAATATTACTGCATATTGAGTGTCTATGGTTGTTCCAAATAATATATATATATGGGTCAATATGATATGTCAAAACATTTGCATACGTGTCTATGGTATCCCAAGATTACATAATATATTAGTTTACATTTATAATACAATATAAGTTAGCTAGGATATGATTTGTATAGAATTGTTAATATTTCCCGTAGCTACAAAAATCAAAAAATATCCAATCTTGTTTTACCCATAACTTCTTCATTTTAAATCCGTTTTGAGTGAATCAAATTGCTATGGGTTCATATTGAACTCTATTTTATGAATCTAAATAGAAAAAGTATAGGTTTATAGTCAGAAATATAAGTTACAAGTCGTTTTTGTAAGAAATAGTCATTTCAGTCGAAAGAACGACGTCTTGATGACCATTTTGAAAAACATACTTCCACTTTGAGTTTAACCATGATTTTTGGATATAGTTTCATGTTCATAAGAAAAATCATTTTCCTAGAAGAACAACTTTTAAATCAAAGTTTATCATAGTTTTTAATTATCAAACCCAAAACAGCCCGCGGTGTTACTACGACGGCGTATGTCCGGTTTTACGATGTTTTTTGTGTTTCCAGGTTTAAATCATTAAGTTAGCATATCATATAGATATAGAACATGTGCTTAGTTGATTTTAAAAGTCAAGTTAGAAGGATTAACTTTTGGTTGCGAACAAGTTTAGAATTAACTAAACTATGTTCTAGTGATTTCAAGTTTAAACCTTCGAATAAGATAGCTTTATATGTATGAATTGAATGATGTTATGAACATCATTACTACCTCAAGTTTTGTGGATAAACCTACTGGAAAAGAGACAAATGGATCTAGCTTCAAAGGATCTTGGATGGCTTGAAAGTTCTTGAAGTAGAATCACGACACGAAAATAAGTTCAAGTAAGATTTCCACTCGAAATAAGATTGTTATAGTTATAGAAATTGAATCAAAGTTTGAATATGAGTATTACCTTGTATTAGAAAGATATATTACTATAAATAAGAAAGATTTCTTGAGGTTGGATGATCACTCTACAAGATTGGAAGTAAGCTAGCAAACTTGGAAGTATTCTTGATTTTATGAAACTAGAACTTGTAGAATTTATGAAGAACACTTAGAACTTGAAGATCGAACTTGAGAGAGATCAATTAGATGAAGAAAATTGAAGAATGAAAGTGTTTGTAGGTGTTTTTGGTCGTTGGTATATGGATTAGATATAAAGGATTTGTAATTTTGTTTACATGTAAATAAGTCATGAATGATTACTCATATTTTTGTAATTTTATGAGATATTTCATGCTAGTTGCCAAATGATGGTTCCCACATGTGTTAGGTGACTCACATGGGCTCCTAAGAGCTGATCATTGGAGTGTATATACCAATAGTACATACATCTAAAAGCTGTGTATTGTACGAGTACGAATACTGGTGCATACGAGTAGAATTGTTGATGAAACTGAACGAGGATGTAATTGTAAGCATTTTTGTTAAGTAGAAGTATTTTGATAATTGTCTTGAAGTCTTTCAAAAGTGTATGAATACATATTAAAACACTACATGTATATACATTTTAACTGAGTCGTTAAGTCATCGTTAGTCGTTACATGTAAATGTTGATTTGAAACCTTTAAGTTAACGATCTTGTTAAATGTTGTTAACCCAATGTTTATTATATCTAATGAGATGTTAAATTATTATATTATCATGATATTATGATATATTAATATATCTTAATATGATATATATACAATTTAAATGTCGATACAACGATAATCGTTACATAAATGTCTCGTTTCGAAATCATTAAGTTAGTAGTCTTGTTTTTACATATGTAGTTCATTGTTAATACACTTAATGACATGTTTACTTATCATTTATCATGATTAAAAATAGTGTATCAATATCTTAATATGATTCATATGTATTTAGTAAGAAGTTGTTATAACGATAATCGTTATATATATCGTTTCGAGTTTCTTAATTCAATAAACTCAATTTTATGTATATAACTCATTGTTAAAATACCTCATTGTCTCCAATGATTAAGTAGACTACGAACTCATCATATGAATTGGGGATGGTTGGTTGGTTGATTCATTCTGGTGACGCTGCTTTCGGAGCTTAGGTGAACGTCCAAGAATAGCTGTCGAAATAACTATCATTATAGTTATCGGAATTCGAGGGACTCGAACTGGTTGAAGGATTTATCCCGTACAATCAGATGAAGGATTTTCGATAAGAAATAGATTATAAGATGTAGATTAGTACCCTACAATACATAATTTACATATGCATAAATAATACTAAAATCCCATAAGTTACGGAGGAATCTACGGAAGCTGTCAGGCAAAAGTAACAACAACAGATATGCTAAGATATAAATTTATCTATATACTGTCTATGCAATCGATGTAGTAAGATGTGTCTAGACTAAGAATGGTAAGTAGGTAATTTCTTACAGATGATAAGTAGATGATTTCCGACTAGAAATGATAAGCAAAACTTTTGACATGCAGACACGGTCGAAGTCCAGACTCTCTAATGCATCCTGACAACTATCAGTTAGACACACTAATGCAAGATCTGGTTCGCTAAGACCACCGCTCTGATACCAACTGAAGCGACCCGTCCTAATCCATCCGGACAAAGTCCATATCAATTATAAACGATTCACAACAGTTGATTATATCGCGAGGTACTTGACCTCTATATGGTACATTTTATAAACATTGCATTCGTTTTTGAAAAGACAATCTTTCATTACAACGAAAGTTGACAACATGCATACCATTTCGTAATATATCTTACTATAATTGACTTAATAATAATCTTGTTGAACTCAATGACTCGAATGCAACGTCTTTTGAAATATGTCATGAATGACTCCAAGTAATATCTCTAAGATGAGCAAATGCACAGCGGAAGATTTCTTTCGTACCCGAGAATAAACATGCTTTAAAGTGTCAACCAAAAGGTTGGTGAGTTCATTAGTTTAACATAAATAATTATTTCATAATCTTAATAGACCACAAGATTTCATATTTCCATTTCTCATAAACATACGTCCCATGCATAGAGACAAAAATATCATTTATATGGATTGAACACCTGGTAACCGACCTTAACAATGTGCATATAGAATATCCCCTATCATTCTGGGATCCTCCTTCGGACATGATATAATTCGAAGTACTAAAGCATCCGGTACTTTGGATGGGGCTTGTTGGGCCCGATAGATCTATCTTTAGGATTCGCGTCAATTAGGGTGTCTGTTCCCTAATTCTTAGATTACCAGACTAAAAAAGGGGCATATTCGATTTCGATCATTCAACCATATAATGTAGTTTCAATTACTTGTGTCTATTTCGTAAAACAGTTATAAAAATTGTGCATGTATTCTCAGCCCAAAAATATAAAGGGTAAAAAGGCAAATAAAACTCACGCATATAAATATTGTAAAACAGTTAATAAAGCATTTGCATGTATTCTTAGCCCAAAAATGTAATGAGTAAAAAGGGAGCAAATGAACTCACCATACTGTATTTTGTAGTAAAAATACATATGATGACATTGAACAAAAGTAGGGTTGGCCTCGGATTCACGAACCTATATCATTCATATATATATTAATACATATACTTGTAATCGAGCAACTATGTATATTATTATTTATATAATTTTTAATGTCAATAACTTATATGTTTCATTATATTCATTTTATTTATTTTAATAAATAAGATATTAATATAGTTTACTTTTGTGTATAAATATATTGTTCATAATAATAATACTAGTCTGAATGAAATTTTAATAATTATAATAACTTTATTAAAAATGTTAATTTTTTTTATAAAAAGATAGTTTCAATATAAAGGTAGTAATAATCATATTAATAAAAATGATGATAATATTAATGATAATACTTTATGTTAATAATAGTTATAATAAAAATAATAATTATAACTTGTAATTAATACAATATTAGAGATAATAATAATAATGATAATAATAATAATGATACTAATTATAATAATTATCTTAATAATAATAGTGGTAGTATAATAATACTTACAACAATGATAATAATAATACTAACAATTGTAATTATAACGATATTACTAATATTTAATAGATTTTAGTATGTTAGTAATCATAATATTTAACTTAACATTACTAGTAATAATATTCAAATTTGTAATTATAATTGCAATGATATAATAATGATAATTAATACTTGTATTTGTAATAATAATAACAATATTAATGATTATAATACTAATAATAATAATAATAACTAATGATAACAATACTAATAATAATAATAGTAATACTTACTAATAATAACATTAATAACTAATAACAAATACAATAACAATAATAACAATAATAATTATAATAATAATAATAATGATACAAGAAAACTACCTCAAAAATAGTTTTCTAAAAAGAAATGCCTCAGGCCGGAATCGAACCCAAGACCTCTCGCTAACCCGTCACACCATCAAAACACTGCACCATAACTGTCTTTCTGTTATAAACCCATATGAATTAAATATAACCCGTTTGCTATTCTGTTTCCTATCTCCTTCTTCCTCCTAGACTTCAATTTCCATCGACTCACATCCTAATTCCTAATATTTACAAGTTATCTGTTGTAACACAGAGTCGGTGTCTTATTGTGATATCAATTAATAGAAAAAAAATAAAAATAAAATAAAACACAGCAGCCTGCTCGTCGAGTATAGAAGAAAAAAAAATTTGATTTTTGATTTTTAGAATTTTTCATGTACTGATTTCTTCACGAACTAATATCCAAATCATCTCTATAAACTATTGAAATCATCAATTGATAAAGAAAATTTAACACACACTCAAATTTTACCAAAATTGATTCGTTTGACTTTTGAATATAAAAGTTTGACTACGAAATTCTAACTCGATACAAAGAATTGGAAAGTGAGAGTTTACTGAAAGATTGAATAGATGAATACTAACCTAATTGCATTTATAGATTTTGAAAAACAATACAAAATCGTATTCTTGCAATTCGAGTTCAAGAACAATAGGACGACTCCTGTTTTTCTTTAATTTTTCTTTAATCCATCTGTTAGTAACAGTTAATAGAGAGTGAAAATGGTAATTGAGTTATTGTTGCTGCGATATAGGATGGTGTTTGTAGTGAAGGTGGGGATCGACCGTTCTTCACGAGTGTGCAGAGAACAAGAAAAAAATAATAATAACCTGAGTGTGATTGATATGCATATATGCGTATATATCTGTTCTTTTATCTTATTTTTATTTTTAATATAATTAATTATTAAATATTAACTATCTTAATAATAATAATACTTGTTAAAATTACCAATAATAATTATCATAATATAATAATACTAATAATAATAATAACCATATTAGTAACTAAAATCATGATTTTACTATTAATTATAAAAAAAATATTGATTTTAATGCCCTTAACAATAATTTTAATATAACAAATCAAATGTATCAACTTATTTTAAGATTCTAATATTAATAATACTGATATTTATTTTAGTAATAATGAAAGTGATAATAACAATATTAATATGATAACTTGTAATTATATATATTAATATTACAATTTATAATTATGTAATATTTAATGATTATATAATATATATATATACATATATATAATAACATCTATTGTATATTCATTTTAATAAATTTCACTATACATGTAATCATCAATTAAGTATAGAATTTATATATATATATATATATATATATATATATATATATATATATATATATATATATATATATATATATATATATATATATATATATATATATATATATATATATATATATTTCAAATTACTTTACCTATAATTATATTTATTTATTTGGTTTTATTACATCGTATATTATATTCCGATTATTATTTAAATATATATAATAACCATATACATATTTCTAATTATATTTCAAATTATTATTATATATTCATATATTCAAATATATATGTATTTAATTACAAATAGTGGTTCGTGAATCGTCATGAGCAGTTGGGGTTTAATGAATGTTAGAAAACAGTTCAAAAATTTTTAGATTCAACATTATAGACTTTGCTTATCATGTCGGAATATTCAAAGATTAAGTTTAAATTTGGTCGAAAATTTTCGGGTCGTCACAGTTTATATATATTAATTGAGATTGATATTTACATGACTAAATGTTTCCAACATGTTAAGCAATCAAACTTGTTAAGACTTGATTAAATGAAATAAGTTTCATATAGACAATTGATCACCCAAGTTGACCGGCGATTCACGAACGTTACAAAATTGTAAAAACTACATGTTGTAGTATATATAGACATACATATATATATATGGTTGACATGAGATTATGATGAGTAAGTATCTCACTAAGTATATTAACAATGTGTGATATACATAAGAAATGAGATTACTAAGTTAAGAAACTCGAAATGATATATATAACAATTATCGTTATGATAACGTCTACTAAATATATATGTATCATATTAAGATATTGATACACTTTATTTAACATGATAAAATGATATTTAAATATATCATTAAGTGTGTTAACAATGAACTACATATGTAAAAACAAGACTACTAACTCAAGAATTACGAAACGAGACTTATATGTAATGATTATCATTGTAACGATATTTTAATGTATATATCATATTAAGAGATATTCATACATCATAATATCATGATAATATAATAATTTAACATCTCATTTGATATAATAAACATTGGGTTAACAACATTAATTGAGATCTAATGGTGTATCCTATCGTATACACACATAAAAGGCATAATGGTTGAGTAAAAGTAGCATCAGGAAGGCTGAAAACAACAGTTTTGTGGAGTTGTCCATCTAGCGTTCTCTGCTATACAGGCTGCTCTGTCATGCGTAAGCCCTGAAGTCCGCCTAGCGCGTAAGCCCTGGCTGGAGAACGCCACCTTCAGCGTAAATTTCGGATCACAAGTAACAGAACGTATCATCATCTGACACGTGTCCCCAAGCAATCTGGTGGATCTGACACTATAAATAGACCCCTTGGGTCGTCATTTTACACAGTTCAGATATTCTGATAACTTTGAGAGCTGAGACTTCACTTCTTTCTTTCTCTCTCTACTTTCTCTAACTAGAAGTCATCCGGCTAGCACTTCTACACTCTACGGACGACAGATTGATTAAGCCACCCCACAAGTTTCTACACTTGTGAACCGGGTCTGCAGGGATTATTTCCCAAGGGTAAAAATCAATCGGCAACACTCCGCGCTCCTAAAGCTAGATTACTTCTAGTATCTTGTCGACACACTAAGCCTTACTTCATAAGGAAATAGGTGTTAACAATGGCGCCATCCACTAATGCAAAGAACACACAAAACGGAAAAGGAACAAAAACAACTGAAGCTCCATTTGTACTTGAAGCAGTCAATAATCAATCAACTGACGACATGATAACTGTTGAAGATGTACCTGTTCCATCACTAGATGGTACGATTGAAGAAACAGTTGCTGAAACTACAGAAAGTCTTAAACATTTGGCAACTAATTCGGAGAAAAGGCCAGTAATCGAAGAAACGACAGCCAAAAGTGCAGAAAGACTTCCAAATTTTGTTGCTAATCCAGAGAGACGACCATTGATGCAACCACGGCGATGTCCATCATTTATACCTTTTCGGCAGATGGCGGATGGCAAAGACAAGCAAATAATGAAAAGGCAATCTATATCAAAATACAAGTTATCCACGCTACTTGACAAGTTGGGCAATCTTATTGATGATTCTGGGGATGATAACGACCTGAGCTATGATAATAATGACTCTGATGATGAAATTGACAAAAATGAGTTCATGTCAAAGAAGCAGGCAGTGTTGCTTTTGTGTTGACCTGGGAATTTCCAACCAAATTTAAACCTTAATCTTTATATGTTTCCGACACGATAAGCAAAATCTGTAATAATGAGTCTCGAAAGTTTTGGAATTATATTCATCTAAACAATTACCCTTTGACCATGCCTGACGATTCACGAACATTTATGTGTATACTGATATGTATATAATATATACTTATTAGTGGAAAACATTAACAAGTATTAGATAGATAATACTTTACATGAACATATTTTGTTTCGATATAAATTATTATAGTTATCATCGAGATTAAAAGATAATATCAAATGATTGATTTATCAGATACATTGTATAATTATAAGTCTTTATAGAGAGGTCCACCATGATTTAAGAAATCTGTTCTTTTAACGATATTCAGAAATTTGGTAAAAGTGATTTATATGTGTGAACAAAGTACCAATTATCAAGAGTTAGTCAAAGGTTAGTGGAGATTCCTGTTTAACTGTCAATGTGTGCTTTACAATAATTCCTCGAGTATAAGATAATCATTAGAATTAAATATGTAAAATAATATACAATGTAATTAGGTTACTGTTAAAATGATTATATATATATATATATATATATATATATATATATATATATATATATATATATATATATATATATATATATATATATATATATAATTTGATATGTATGATTGATTATATTAGTATTATTAATATTATTATTATCGTTAATAATATTAATATTATTATAACTAATAGGATTAGTATTATCATTTTTATTATCATCATTAACATTTAAACTTAGCTTTTATTCAAAACTTCCATTATTAATATTATCATATCAGCATTATTATTTTTATTTATCATTTTGATATTATTATTAATTAGTATTATTACTAATATAATTGTTAGTATTATTATTAGAATTTTGTTATTATTTTTTTATAATAACATTGACAATATTATTAATATTAAAGTTTATGAATTATATATATATATACATATAATACCAAATATATAAATAATTATATAAATAAATATATATATATAAAAATACAGTTATATATATATATATATAATTATATATACAGATAAATATATATATATAAATACTGATATATAGGTATATAATAATAGATAAATACATATTATACTCATAGGATCATAAATCAAACTTTATATATCAATCAAACTGTATCTGATTTTGTTTATATCACTAAATTCAATAACTCATCTGTAGCAAATGCCAAATGTACGAGTTGATTGGATTTTGGATATCTGTTATTTACTCTTCTCATTCTGAATAATATGTGTGTACTTCTTGTATGTGATTGGGCACCCGTCGAATTCAGATGGCAATACCAACAAAAATCAATTTCAGCAGTATTACAACCTTCAATCATTCGATTACCCTTTTCATATAATGCCATTATTTTACTGCAAATGGGAAATTAAAAACAGAAAGAAGGAGAACAGATGCCGGTACCTCTGTTCGATATAACTTTTGAGTGAAATCACAAAATCAAATCAAACCACAAAAACTAGGAATGTAGAAGTGTTAGGAGTAACCCACTCAAACTATCTGTAAGAATTCAGTGTTCAATTTTTATTATTAAGATCAAATTCTCGAGTCAAAGTTTAAACTTCAAAAAGTCAACCCCTGTGTTCATAGTGAAATTCGAGTCTGTTTCAATGTTTCCGAACAAACTATGAATGGAGAATGTTTCTATGATAGATTCACAACTTTTTTCGTGTTACAACTTTTAGCTAAAACGTCCTCGAATTCAAAGTTTGAAATTTTTTTTTGTTTCACTCGTCGAACAGCAAATAGCTGTTTCTGATTTTATTATTTTTTTTTCAATTAATTTAAACCGTGGATATTAAATCGTTATTATTATTTCGGAGTATGTAAAATCTCTGTGTTGATGTTTGATGTTTGGTCGATTAAATTGGTGTAGAAGATGAATGAGTGACAGAAAATAAAACAGGTTAAGACTATTAAGTTACAGATATAATCAGATAATCAATTACAGCAGAATGGTTAGGCACATGTCGAGTGAGCGAGAGGTCAAGGGTTCGAACCCGGGCACGAGCTGTTTTCTTTTTAGAACTCATTTCTTTTGAGGTAGTCTTTTGTATTATTATTATTATTGTTGTTATTATTGTTATTGTTATTATTATTATTAGTATTAGTATTATACTTATTATTATCATATTTACATTTAAAGTATTATAATTATTGTATCATGAAAATTATTATCATTTTAGTATCATCCTTAGGTATTATTATTATTGTTATTATCATTAATTATTATAAGTATTATTAATACTATTATTATTTAATGTTACCATTTTAGTATTAATATTATTATTATGATTATGGATATTATTATTATCATCACATTTATCATTTTTGTTATTATTATTATTATTGTTATTATTATTATTATTATTATTATTATTATTATTATTATTATTATTATTATTATTATTATTATTATTATTATTATTATTATTATTATTATTATTATTATTATTATTATTATTATTATTAAGTGTTAGAATTATTATTAGCATTAGTATTATTAATAAGTATTATTAATATTAGTTATTACTATTATTATTATTATCAAAACTATCTCTTTAACCAGACAAATATTTTGTATATAAAATATACTTAATACATATACTATAATTATATTTCTCATAACTATATATATATATATATATATATATATATATATATATATATATATATATATATATATATATATATATATATATCAAACCTATCAATATCATATATATATATATATATATATATATATATATATATATATATATATATATATATATATATATATATAACCAACTAATGATTTTAAATATAATACTGATCATATAATATATATAGATATATTGATACAACTAAATATATAATATTAATTATTTTAAATATATATACAAATAAATATATATAACATATAATGTAAGATATAATATAAGTAAATGTTTTAATGGATTTTTAGAATAAACTCTATATAACTAAAATATATAAATAACAAATAATAATAAATTAAATTATGTGACTCCATTATATATTTTAATAATTATACAAATGATATAGGTTCGTGAATCCGAGGCCATCCTTACATCGTTTAGTTGTTCAATGTTGTTATATGTATTTTTACTACAAAATACAATACGGTGAGTTTCATTGGCCTTTTTACCCTTTATATTTTTGGGCTGAGAATACATGCACTGCTTTTATAAATGTTTGATGAAATAGACACAAGTAATCGAACCTACATTCTATGGTTGAATTATCGAAATCGAATATGCCCCTTTTTATTAAGTCTGGTAATCTAAGAATTAGGGAACAGACACCCTAATTGACGCGAAACCTAAAGATAGATCTATCGGGCCCAACAAGCCCCATCCAAAGTACCGGATGCTTTAGTACTTCGAAATTTATATCATGTCCGAAGGAGAATCCAGGAATGATGGGGATATTCTTATATGCATATTGTGAATGTCGGTTACCAGGTGTTCAATCCATATGAATGATATTTTTGTCTCTATGCATGGGACGTATGTTTATGAGGAATGAAAAATGAAAATCTTGTGGTCTATTAAATTAATGGAAATGATTGTTTATGATAAACTAATGAACTCACCAACCTTTTGGTTGACACTTTAAAGTATGTTTATTCTCAGGTATGAAAGAAGTCTTCCGCTGTGCAATTGCTTATTTTAAAGATATTACTTGGAATCATTCATGACATATTTCAAAAGACGTTGCATTCGAGTCATTGAGTTCATCAAGATTATTATTAAGTCAATTATAGTTGGATGTATTATGAAATGGTATGCATGTCGTCAACTTTCAACGAAATAAAAGTTTGTCTTTTAAAAACGAATGCAATGTTTGTAAAATGTATCATATAGAGGTCAAGTACCTCGCGATGTAATCAACTATTGTGATTCATTTTTAATCGATGTGGACTTTGTCCGGATGGATTAGGACGGGTCGCTTCAGTTGGTATCAGAGCGGTGGTCTTAGCAAACCAGGTCTTGTATTAGTATGTCTAATTGATAGTCGTTAGGATGCATTAGTGAGTCTGGACTTCGACCGTGTCTGCATGCCAAAAGTTTTGCTTATCATTTCTAGTCGAAAATCATCTGTTTATCATCCTTAGGAAATTATCTGCTTATCATTCTTAGTCTAGACACATCTTACTACAATGATTGCATGAATAGTGTATAGACAAAATTCGTATCTTAGCGTATCTGCTAATTCATATCTTAGCGTATCTGTTATTGTTATCTTTGCCTGACAGCTTCCGTAGATTCCTCCGTAACTTATGGGATTTAGTATTATATATGCATATGTAAATTATGTATTGCAGGGTACTAATCTACATCCTATAATCTATTTCTTATTGAAAATCCTTCATCTGATCGTACGAGATGAATGCCTCAACCAGTTCAAATTCCTCGGATTCCGACAGCTATGTCGATATGGAGTTTCACCTAAGCTCCGAAAGCAATGTCACCAGAATGAGTCAACCAATCATCCATCCCTAAATCATCTGATGGGTTCATAGTTGACTTAATCAATGAAGACGCGCAGAAGGCGATTCCTTCCACTAACCGAATTCACCTCTTGATGAAGAACCTGACGCACATACCGGCGAACATGTTCGTAACACCATTTTCACTCTCATTTCCTAAATATCTTGCCACGGCTATATCATAACTCAAATTCTAAACCTTATTCATTCGCCCGTTCTTACCGACAATCATCTCGGAGTAATAAGTCAACGAACTACGCGCCCGAGTTATAGCCTTGGAAAATATGGTGCAAAACGTACCAGCTTCAGCAACATCAACGGCACCAACAGTACCACCAACAACAATACCAGTACCACCAACAACCTAAGTCAACATCTCACACCTCAACATCACAATCGGTACCCCGAACATAATCATCGTTCTACGAATCGTTCTACATAAACTATCTCTGTCCTTCATGACGATTATGTAATCTCTAATGTTTTAGAGATTATGTACTCTAGTTCTAGCAGTAAATCTGATGAGTTTAATATCACATTGACTCATTAAATCCATGATTTCATCTGAAGAAAATATATATGTATATATGTTTTCATAAAGATTGTAATTAAAAATTCTTTTGTACAAACTGTTAATGGTGAAAATATTTTAACGGGTAGGTAATACCCAAAGAATATTTAGATTTCACATTAATAAATTACACTGTACATTCTTCGAATCAGATTCAATAGTTATTTACTATTCTACTTACATCCACCGATATACAAATCCGTTCACCACGAAATAACCATTTTCATTCAATTTCATATTTGGATTTTGATCTATCAGAATTCAACAAGTGGCATAATGAAGAAAACATTGGACAAGATAAAATTTGTTAGAAACAAACAAATTGACTATGAGAAATTTTGTTAAGAATCCACGCTAACAAAATCCTGGCTAACTTTTCCTAGCTAACTGTTAATTCCGTATTACATTTTTATTTATAGCAATTTAATTATCGCAATTTTAATTCTCGCAATTTTATTTATCGTCATTTAATTTCTGTTATTTATTTTACGCACTTTAAATATAGGGACATGTATACAAGGTTTTGACATATCATATCGACGCATCTATATATATTATTTGGAATAACCATAGACACTCTATATGCAGTAATGATCGAGTTCTCTATACAGGGTTGAGGTTGATTCTACAATAATATATATAGTTTGAGATGTGATCGAGTCTGAGACGTATACGGGTCACGACACGTATTAATTAATTCGAATATTATATATTAAACTATATATAAATTATTGGACTGTCAACTGTGGACTATCGACTATGGACTAATAACATTGGACAATTAAAATGAATTAAAATATTGATTATAACATATGAAACTAAACAATTCTTCAAGTTTGCCACTTGATTTCATCTTAAACCTCATTTGTATCTTGACGATTACGATCCGCATTCAAACCTTTCGTAATTCCTGAAAACACCTCAATCGAGAGGATGAACCAACCACACTTCATCTACAGAAGAAAAGATTGATACATATAGTTATACACCTGAAAACAGTTGGAACCTGAGTAAACTTTAACACGTATCTGTGCTAGCTCCTTTGGCGTTGTTATTACCGAAAATAACTTTGCGATCCCTTTTCAAAGTAGCAAATTTTGTCACAGCTTCAGCAAATCAACTTCGACTTTTCGTTCGAAACAACCTTATTATCACCTTGATTTATATGTATGCTCTTTTATTGTTATCGAGGAACCATTTATATTCCACCATATTACCGTCGGCTTTTAATCATCTAAAAACACAATTCTCTTGAAATCACCTCGGATCGATAACCAATGATTCAGATATGGTAGCAGTAAATGTAGAGGAATCGGCAATCAGTACTTTGAAAACTCACAGCATATCTACATCAACAGTTATATGTATAAAATTTATCTCTTAGAATAATGATCTTCCATTCTGAAATTTTGAAAAGGCACCCAGTTTACGAATTGATACTCTGAATGTTGAAAAAGCTGAATGAAGCAGCAGAAACTGTAGGCAACTGTAAATGACCTTAGTCGTCGAAAGTTTGATAATAAAGAATAATATGTTGGAAAAGCTCAGAAATGTTGGAACTGGAAAACGGATAGAGTTAACCATGAAGGAGACCAAGGACAAATACAAGGACCATACCCTATATTCAAAGAATCCAGATAATTCTAGATCCGTTGAAATCTTTAGAGAATATCTTGCTCCGAAGTCATGTTAAAATCTTACGGAAAATCTTTCTCCATCAACTATTGAACTTAGAAATTCCAAAATATCATCATCAATATCTTCGATATTTCTGAGGATATTTTCATAAATATTCTCATCTGAAATTATATACCTCTTCGTGCTTCCTGTGTATCATTATATTAGAAAAATTCATTAGAAAAATTTAGTACCGAAAAGCGGATTATGCGAAACTATGAAGGAAGCCGTGGACAAATCACAAGGAATAAGTTTGACTTCAAAGAATCCAAATGATTCTGTTTCTGCTAAAATCTTTAGCGAATACCTTGCTTTCGAATCTAAACCCTTACGGATAAATATTCTTCATCATCCATCGATATTAGAAATTCCAAGATATTATCGTATATCCATTTATAAATATTCTCCATATTTCTGAAGATATTTTCATAACTGTTCTTATCTGAAATCATTAATTTCTTCATGCTATCAGTGTTACATCATATAGAAACTGTTAGTTTCTATATTCTGTAAACTTTCGAGCTTAAAATATGAATGTAATTGAAGTAATGTTGAGAACTGATGCATGAGTTAGTATAATATAATGACACTTGATCAACGTGATTATATTACAGTAAGTCATGCTGAGTTTCTAAATGGAACATGATGATTCACAGATTATAACGTCATCATGTGTCATGTTACATAACTCTTTCATTTTGATTAACTTCTAAACATATCAAGAAAATATATTCTTGATAGTTCTATTCTCAGTGATTCTAGTAATTTGACGAATCAAATCGTGCTAATACATTCTTTCTTATTTAGAAAATGATGTTTATCCGAAATTATATACTTATGAATTTTAGACCGTTACTCGCTTTACTAGATGTCGGGAGGATAATAACAAGGCAAAGAGCTCCAAAATATAAGGGAAAATATAAAGCCCAATAACAACACAGAAGTTACAAACCGTGGATATTAATAGGAATAGCAATATAAAGACACGGCATAATTAAAAATAGTATCACCCCAAGGTTATATTAAAAGTAAACAGATTTTTCTGGTGGAAGATTGAAAAGAAGGATGACAGAAATAATAATTAGAAAAATATTAGGGATTAGAACTGGACTAAGCATTTTCACAATCTTTTGGATGTATGAACTAAGAAAGAAAGTATAGGAATGGTGAGAATAATGGAACGGAGGAGTTTAATTTATAATAGAAATATCAGACATAGTAATCGAGGCAGATCACCGTAATTAATTATAGAGATCTTAATCTCCTTATTAGCCGAAGAATCAAATCTCTTAGATTTCGAAGATTTTCTTTAAATCCCTTGAATTTCGGAATTCAATCGCGACTACGTCAAAAGTTATGGAAAATCTCCATCCCTTCATCTCGATCTTTTGTGATAACTTCATTCATACGCTTCGATTAATCAAATCATTTTATCCATATTACTCAATGATAATAAAACTCTATTTATCAACTCATATTCATCATGAAAACATTCTTATTGTTAACCATGACCACCTCACTCAAATTTCGGGACGAAATTTCTTTAACGGGTAGGTAATGTGATGACCCGGGAATTTCCAACCAAATTTAAACCTTAATCTTTATATGTTTCTGACACTATAAGCAAAATCTGTAATAATGAGTCTCGAAAGTTTTGGAATTATATTCATCTAAACAATTACCCTTTGACCATGCCTGACGATTCACGAACATTTATGTGTATACTGATATGTATATAATATATACTTATTAGTGGAAAACATTAACAAGTATTAGATAGATAATACTTTACATGAACGTATTTTGTTTCGATATAAATTATTATAGTTATCATTGAGATTAAAAGATAATATCAAATGATTGATTTATCAGATACATTGTATGATTATAAGTCTTTGTAGAGAGGTCCACTATGATTTAAGAAATCTGTTCTTTTAACGATATTCAGAAATTTGGTAAAAGTGATTTACATGTGTGAACAAAGTACCAATTATCAAGAGTTAGTCAAAGGTTAGTGGAGATTCTTGTTTAACTTTCAATGTGTGCTTTACAATAATTCCTCGAGTATAAGATAATCATTAGAATTAAATATGTAAAATAATATACAATGTAATTAAGTTACTGTTAAAATGATTATATATATATATATATATATATATATATATATATATATATATATATATATATATATATATATATATATATATATATATATATATATATATATATATATATATATATATATATATATATATATATATATATATATATATATATATATATATATATATATATATATATATATATATAATTTGATATGTATGATTGATTATATTAGTATTATTAATATTATTATTATCGTTAATAATATTAATACTATTATAACTAATAGGATTAGTATTATCATTTTTATTATCATCATTAACATTTAAACTTAGCTTTTATTCAAAACTTCCATTATTAATATTATCATATCAGCATTATTATTTTTATTTATCATTTTGATATTATTATTAATTAGTATTATTACTAATATAATTGTTAGTATTATTATTAGAATTTTGTTATTATTTTTTATAATAACATTGACAATATTATTAATATTAAAGTTTATGAATTATATATATATATATATATATACATATAATACCAAATATATAAATAAATATATATATATAAAAATACAGTTATATATATAATTATATATACAGATAAATATATATATAAATACTGATATATAGGTATATAATAATAGATAAATACATATTATACTCATAGGATCATAAATCAAACTTTATATATCAATCAAACTGTATCTGATTTTGTTTATATCACTAAATTCAATACCTCATCTGTAGCAAATGCCAAATGTACGAGTTGATTGGATTTTAGATATCTGTTATTTACTTTTCTCATTCTGAATAATATGTGTGTACTTCTTGTCTATGATTGGGAACCCGTCGAATTCAGATGGCAATACCAACAAAAATTGATTTCAGCAGTATTACAACCTTCAATCATTCGATTACCCTTTTCATATAATGCCATTATTTTACTGCAAATGG